>NC_056736.1:655525956-655695956 GCF_019279795.1 Protopterus annectens
TGTCTGGGGTATATGTCAGACATGGTCATACACAACAAAGACTGCCAAGAATGGACAGTCTTTATAGGTGTATGACTGCCTTGTGGATATGCATTCAGGCCTCTAATGTCTTGTGTGGTACACCCTGGGACTCCACAATACCTATGGATATGTGGATACCAAGGGACACACGACATAACATGAGGCTTTATGTACACATTGGTACCCAACATACATGTTGAGGGCTACCACCTGTGTGGTACTGACGGGATAGTATGTATAGTACATGAGGATGACTATGCCATAATTGGCTTACTGCTATACAGCATGTATCAGACAACAGGTATCTGTCTGTATGATACCCTTGTGTAGGATATGCGTCCCATCCAGGGAATGCATTGTAGGCCAATCCATGCATTTCCAGATTTGGATGGACACATCCCTAGTGTGTCTGCATGTACCTAAGGGGGCTATATGCCAAATAGGTGTGGTCACAGGAATGGGTGGCGGTCATTACCACTGGTTAGTGTTATAGTGTAGCACCGGAAGGATCCAATTGGTACTGGGTTCCCTACTACTGTCTGTCATTTGTCAGGACATCCTCCAATGATTGCTTATAGTCATGCTGTTGAGGTTGTGTATACTACCAGACCGCAAATCATTGACAGATATTAACGGTATCACCCACAGCATAGTGTCAACCCATGTCATACACACATCTACCCATGTTAGTACATAACTGTAGTAGAATGCATACTGGCCATTGAAAGATACTATGAGATGTTAACAATGTGTAAGACAGGGTATGCCACACATCCCATGTGTCCACTATGCACGTACATCCAGACAGTGCGCACCCACCATGTTCATAGATGTACACTTGCTAATCTGTACTGCACACATCACACACGTACTGTCCACTCACTAACACATGCTGGCAACACATTACACTTCAGCCAAGTGGCACATGGGTGGACAATACATACTCAGACCTAACAGTGGTGTAAACAATGCTACATTGACAATCAGAGCTTTGATGCATAATGTCTGCTCAGATATACCTACAAGGATGTCGTTACACTTCCTTGTTGACAACTTGCTATTATTGCTACACTGCTATAGTGTCATCCTGTGCATCAGCACCATGTTAGCCTGTCCCTCCGTCAATGATGCAGATGACAGGAGGCAACACAGGTATCATCATATGCACAGGGAGTTATGTTGTTTGCCAGAGCCTGACATTGACCCATCCAATCGACATGTGTGTATGTGTGTGTGTGTGTGTGTGTGTGTGTGTGTGTGTGTGTGTGTGTGTGTGTGAGAGAGACAACAGTACAGCATGGGCCAATGTTGATGTAATGTGTGTGTATGTGTGAGCCCTAGTTTTTTGGTTAATGTGTGTGTGTCTGCATGCGAACAGCTCCACCATGTGGCTGCCATATATGGTAGTGTGTGGGACAGCCACAGACTATACCTGCTAGGCTGTACAGATCACTGTCTCCAGCCACAGACACAGTACCTGTGCCTGGCAGGGGTGCTACGGACAGTATCAGGTACCAACCCTGACTGGGTACTGTCATCAGAGGCAAAGGTATGACGACTGGACCCATGTCCCTGCTGGGACTGGCCAGAGCCACGTGCACGTGGTCTACTGGGATGGTCAATGGACAGGCCAGCTCCAGCATTGCTGGGGCTGGTACTGCCACTACAGGAGCGGCTGTGAACTGTGGGCTGTCCGCAACCACTGCCAGCTGTTGCTGTTGCTGGCATGCGTCCGCGTCAATGTCGCAACTGCCCCACGCGGTCCTGGCTCATGGAAGACATGTTGTGGAGGGCATCTAATGTCTCCCCCCAACGTCTATCAATGACCTCGGTGTAAGTCCGGATGGCACTGGCAAGGTCATGGGTGCTGTCATTGATAGCGGTGTAATGTGCCCTCTGCACCCTAAGTCCCTGCCTGGTGTACCATTCCATACGTGCCTGAGCCTGCATTACAGCCCGGAACATACTGATCATTGTAAGAACTGTGAGGGCATGCCTGCCAGGGGCAATACGACCAGTGGTGCTCCCCCGAGAAACCCTGGACCTCCGCCTATGTGGTACCGTTCCAGGTCTACGGCTATGGCTGCTGTGAGGGGATGCAAGTGCCATGGGTACCACACTCTCCTGGTCAATGCCAACTGTATGCTGCCATCGCCTATGACCATTGGTGGTGAGGGATGTATTGACAGTATGAGTGTGAGCATAGATGGGGTTGAACGCTGTGTACTGTCACTTGGCGGACCAATGACAGACCCTGTCAAATCTTCCTGTGCCAAAATACATGTGTCATCATCACCACTATTCATGGCAGTAGCTTCAGGTTGCCTACTGCTTTCGCCAACCCCTAACTCAGCACCTGTGAGAGGAAGACAGGAAACACACTTTACGGTCTGCACATGCACACATGCACACATGGACACATGAACACATGGACACATGCACACATGAACATATGCACACATGCACACATGAACACTAATACACACCTCACTACAGCACATACACACACATACCAGCAATCCAATACATACTCTATAGTGGGTGAAGGTGGGTGTCAGTATCACAAGGTAGACAGTCACCACACATGTGTCAGCATGCAGAATATGTGTTGCACAAGACCATGCAGTGCAAGTGTAGATGCCCCTATTAAATGGCAGTATACATGGCTTTGATGCAACTGTGTAGTTGTTCAGTGATTGGATACACCCTGGAACACAATGTGTACATGGACACAACATTGCTGTGCAGGTATTACCAGCTCTGCAATGCCCTGTGCACCATCACTCACAAGTA
Organism: Protopterus annectens; assembly: GCF_019279795.1. Lineage (NCBI taxonomy): Eukaryota > Metazoa > Chordata > Ceratodontiformes > Protopteridae > Protopterus > Protopterus annectens. The sequence goes on from NC_056736.1 coordinate 655,528,771, forward strand.
TACATGCCATGGCTGCATGTGTTATCTGTGTGACATATAGATATCCATGTCTGAGTGCAGTGTCTGTGTCCATAGCAGATAATAGTGGGCACGGGTGTAGCACATGCATGCTATGTACACACATGGGATGTGCGGTGCATGTTGATGTGAAGGAATCCCAATGCTCGACATGGCCAGTGTACAGTGGTTATGGTGAGTGTGGGACATATTGCAGATATGTGGGTGCCAGACATGGCATGGCATGCTACATGACTGCAACATTAAACACCACACATACCCAATGTGTGTCAAGTGACCTATACACCCACTAGCATTCCAGGACATATATGTGACACTTTGTGTGGATGGTGACTGCTGTGCATATTGTGTATACTGGCATATGTAAGCACACAGACAACATGCTATGCATATTGTGTATAGGTGCATATGTTTGCACACACACAACACTGAGGTGCAAAGCAATGACTGCTATGAGTAGTACTGTGGTCACTGTAACTGGATGGGGTGTAGTACCCTGTGCCATCATCAACATGCATCTTGTGGTCACTCACAGCTACTAATGTGTGCAAGACCACCACCTAGCATGCTGTACCTGAACTGCAGTACCGTGGCTACGTTCACAATTACACAGCCACCTTGTACATGGGTGTGTGAGGTGCCCAATAGGGAGCATTGCCTAACATGACTGTGTTATGTGTTGCAGAGTGTTGCACAGCCCCATGATAGGCCTCTACCCCTGAGGTACATCATGTGTGTGTGCATGACATGTGGATACTGAAGTGTGACCTTACAGCGGGTGTGTGGTAATGCCAAATGTAGCATGTTTTCGTGTACTGCGTATGATAAACATGTTCTGTTGTGTAAAGCTGTAGCAACTATGCATATCCAATGTGCAGTACAGTGTTGCCACAATTGTGTCTGCTGCACTGTGCATTGCATGTGATTGAGGCAGCTACTGACTTTACTGAGATGATTGATGTCTCACACAAACATGCACAGCATGCATAATGTGTAGGTGTGTTACGTGTACATGGCCTACACCTCACCTATGACATGCACATTTCATTACCAATATTAAAGTGTTAACACACTCACCCGCATGTATTGTCTGCCCTGCTGTCACACCAGAGGGACCTAGAAGAATATGACACAGTTTGTCAGTGGCCACAACTGTGGCATTGCTACTGTGAGTGTGCTAAACGACAGTGGAACAACAGTCAACAGTCACAGGTGTACGGATACTATTCCAAATATCAGTATTGCACATGTTAGGCAGCACAACTGCCAAACACACAGTACACATCTCAGATATGCATATTCTAACAATACAGATAATGGTAGTCTACAGCTAGGGTGTATTACCTGCACGCTCCATGTCATCCTGCTGGGTGGCTCCGGCCTCCATGATGACACATGTATGATGTTGTTGCTGCTGTAGGCCAGGAGCCACCACGCTTAGGAGCAGCTTCTCCACTCTGGTGAGGGGCGGATGTATGGTTGCCCCACCACCTGTGGCAAGCTGTTGCCTATGGATATCAGACGCACGCTGCCAGACATGTCTAATTAAATCACTGCAGTGATGGTGTACCTGCTCATCTGTCTGGTTATGCATGCCTATGTCATTTACCCGGCGAACAAGGTCTTGCCACAGTGCAGTACGGTCATGCTGGTGCTGGCTCACCCTGGAAAAAAGCAGGTTATAGAGCTGCACCAGGCTGTTCTGTATTTCCTGCTTCTTATGTCATCCAATGCAATGAATGTCATGTACATTTACAGTATTACCGGTAAACCACCCTAGTCTATGATGCCATACCCCTACCTAACATATGTGCACGGTTGTTAATATAGCTGGCATACTGCTGTAACAGATTATACATGTTGCTAGGTACACACACATACCCTATAACACACATGTCATTACGGGCATGGTACAGGCATCACTAAACACACATCAGACATACATACAACACACAGATGTATGCCGACACAGATGAGCATTACCTGTGTACCTTATAGTACTGTGTGCCCCTACTTACAGATACCTATGCCTGTGGTATGTAATCTGTGCAGACTACAGGAAACACACAAGACAGTGTTACCAGGGACTGTGAACATACACCATACTGTGCTGTTTAGGCCTCCAGCTTCAGGTAGTACAACAGTTCATATGTGAGCTGGAGTCACCAGCAGTACCACTTACTGAGCATGCATGTATTGCTTCAGCCTACATTGGGACACCACTGTCATAGACAAGGAACTATGTCACAACATATGCCATCCTACTATGTCTGCATCCCAATAACTGACACATCTTTCTCCGGCCTCACACCTAGGACACAAACTACCATGACAGACACAACCTCACACTAAGCTATCACACCTTTACAAACCTTGCACACAGTCACTGTCACACTTGTTCCACTTCACATAGCAGGTATTGCACTGAGTACATGTGTGTGTGCATTGTGTCACAGGTAGGTAATACGCTATTGGCCCTAGGGCCTAGAGCAGCCTAGCCATGTGCTACCCTGGCCTTTGACACACATGTAATGTGATTTCACTTGCTCCTGTCAACCAGATACACAGAGGTGACTTCCAGGGCATATTACCTATCTCCAAAACAATCATCAGGGGTATGTACGACATCTGCTGATGAGGAGCCTTGTTTGTTCATGCTGGGTGGTTTAGTCCAGAGTATTGCATATTTGTGGATAGGAACCTGTACCTCCAGCATGTACTGTTTAGTGAGGTGACAAGGATTAGGGCCCTAGGTCATGTAGCCCTAAGGGATTGTGAGGTGTTGTCATGGTGGTTGGCCGACTGCTATGGGTGAGACATACCACTCTATGTCCGGCAGTGGTAACCTCTGGGTGGGCGGTATGCAACGCACTCTAGCTGTGGTTTGTGAGTCAGTCTGCATAGGGCATGTGTTTGAGGGCAGTATTACTCTTTGTTAGGTATGTCTGTGGCCCTTCCACTTGCTGTAGTTGTCATGTGAGGTACATACCACATGGGGCATTGTGATGAGCAGAGGGGAACACCGACCTATATTTCCCTAGATGACACATCTTTTGTAATGACACGTACCACGTAGACAGATTACATTACTACTGTTGTCACTGTGTTTATCAAAGGGGAGCCGACTGTCCACCTGTGTCCCGTGTACCCTTCTGACACCATTAGTGTTAGGCAGGCTACCACCTATGTGGCAGTTACTGCGTAAGGTGTTTTGGAATGGAGTACGGCACTGCGGTATCAACACTGGTGCTCAGTCCATGCCTTGGACAACAGGCACCTGTTGCAGTACATATGACACCGTGTCTCCCTCACTCTCTCTTATATATATATATATATATATATATATATATATATATATATATATATATATATATATATATATACACATACATACATATATACATACCTATCCATATCTATCCATATCTATACATATCTATCCATATCTATCCATATCTATCCATATCCATACATATCCATACATATCCATATATATCCATATATATCTATATATATCCATATATATCGTATATATCTATATTTATCCATATATATCTAAATATATCCATATATATATCTATATATCTATACACACACATATATATGTATATATACATGTATATATACACATACATGTAAACATCCATTGCTGTACATATAGCTGCACATATAGGCACATAGACTGCCCACCTTTCATGGTGGGGATGTCAATTATGCAACAGTTGTGAGACATACGGTTATGTAATACTATTGCACAATGTTGTGCAGAATGCATTCTGCTGTCCTCAGGCCATATAGCTGTTGCAGGCCTCACTGCCTGTAGCTCAGTCCCACAGTGTTTAACACCACATGACATATACCGGCACTGCTTGCTTTCTGCAATGCCACACACTACAACCTACATACATATGTGCACATAGCAGCCTTCAACAACATACTTATGTCCAACTTTCACTAACAGTTGCAGTATGTCCCTTGCCCTATGCAAATGTGCATGTACATATAGATATGGACTGCTGCCACATATGGATGATTCACAGTATGTAGAGTACCCTTCAGACACATCTTTCGGATGTCACCAAATACACATCTGTTACATACCTTACCTTTGTATTCCTCACCTCCATCTGTTGTAGGTGTTGTTTTTTAATTTCTTTTTTTTTTTTTTTTTTTGGTTTTGTTTTCTCTGTGTGTTGCTGTTTGTTTTCAGCGTCTGTCTCCTTCGGCCTGTTTGTGTCTGTCTGTCTCTGTCTGTCTCTCTCGCTCATGCTCTCTCTCTCTCTACCAGTTGTTGCAATGATATTATTGCATGTGTGGACAGCAGATACAGGCTGCTTTTCTAAGTATCTGCACATGTGCATGTGATGGCCTCTGCACCAATTGGTGCCCACCATTTAGTAATTGCATGCAGTCTGCTGTGTGGTAATTGCAGTTCTCACTGTGATTTCAGGACACTGCTATAAAATGATAGGTTAGGTAGGCATAGCCCTTTCAGTTTTGCAAGGTGGGGACCATGCTTGTTTGCTGTGGACACTGTTGTCTCAGTCAGAAGGTTGGTATATGTCTGATATCTGAAGCTGGGTTGTAGCCAGTGAAATGCATGTTGTACTGAAACCTGACTGTTGCTTCTTCCAGTACACTCTTCTCAGTGTGTAGGTTTACTCACACCTCCTAATGCTAACACTGAATACATGGGAGTATGTACTTTCTTTTCGAATTAGAGAATTAACTGACATACAACAGTAGTTATTGCAATGTATTCCTATGGCTGTCCTATTTTCCCTTTACATTCACTCATTGTAATGCATGTTATATTTCTTTCAGCACCAAGTTATTGTATAGCTGTTGTGGTGTAGTGGTACTTCATGCAGACTGGTGAGTCCAAGATCCTGGGTTTGAGGCTGTCAAGGTTTTTATTTTGCTGCTGAGTAGTACAAGGGCCTTGTCATACAGAGTGACTAAGGCACTTTTAAGCAGTTATAAGCGGGTTTGCGAGGGTTTGTGCGACGCTTAGTGATGCTAAGCTAAGCTTAGCTTAGCTTATTTTATTTTAGCAATACTAAGCCAAGCTTGGCTTAGCTTATCATATCTTAGCAATGCTAAGCTAAGCGCACACATGCGCACACTGGTGCAAACCCGCTTACTACTGTTTACAAGTGCTCACTCCTGCTAACCCCTGCGCTCATTTCTTTGACAGAAAAGTAAATGGGGAGATAGGAATGTGGTGGTAAAGGCTGCACAAAGAGGGGAAGACAGTAGGGAAACCAGCTTGGGATGTACAGGATGGTTGTGGAAAAGGTCCATAGCTGCCCATTTCTTTACCAGCAACAGCTGTGCATATGCAATACATTAGGAGGGCATTATTTATTATCGTGTGATGTTTATCTTACTGAACATGCAGAGTTGCTGTGTACCTGTAAGTCTATAAAGGCTAGTAGTCTGTCTGAGTAGCTCCCACCTGTGGACATATCCAGATGGTAGACAGAGGTCAGCCTAATATTCTTTGACTGTACACCACAGCAGTCTTTTCAGCACCTGAACAATGGCATTGTCACTGGTGGTTGCTAGCAGTACATGGCTACATCCCTTGATATTTCTGTGTTGTACTTCTACATAAGGGCATGCTTGTGGGATTCATTCTACAGCTATTTGCAGAGTGTGTAACAGCAGACAAGCTGATATGCTTGTGTGTTTCTGACTCTTCCAGGCCTCAGATACTCTCAAGTATATATTTGAACAGCCTCAGGGAAAGGTACATATAACTGGGATACACCTGTGATATATTTCAGACATTTTGCAGTTCAGACTTTGAGGATTCAGAGCATATGTACTACTACACCTTTTCTGATGCGCAAGCAGTGTCTACTCTCACTTATTGATGTTTGTCATTAAGTGAGATTCCCCACCTTTCTGCCTACTGTTAGTACATTTCACAGGGAGTCAGAGGGGCACAGCTAACATTTGTTTACAAATCAGGGTCATCACTGTAGAGCAGTCACTGTTGGGAGGTCTGGCCTGTGACCTATGCAAATATGCCAGTGTTTATCCTGCTCTGATACTGTGTGGGATTTGTAAGGTGCTACTGTAACATTATTCCCTACTAGCATGGCTGATTCTCTTTTCACAGTCATGTCATGCAATTCCACAACACCTGCTGGTTAAGGCCCACAGAACAAGATTTGTGTTATGCCATTCCTATTTTCCCTTTACATTCACTCATGGTAATGCATGATATATTGCTTTCAGCACTAAATTATTGTATATCTGCTGTGGTGTAGTGGTACTTCATACCGACTGGTGAGTTCAAGGTCCCGGGTTTGAGACTGGCAAGTGTATTTTATTTTGCTGCTGAGCAGTACAAGGGCCTTGTCATACAGAGTGACTAAGGCACTTTTAAGCAGTTGTAAGTGGATTTGCGCGGGTTTGCGTGATGCTTAGCAATGCTTAGCTAAGCGCACACAAGCTCACACTTGCGCACCCCCACTAACTACTGCTTAAAAGTGCTTACTCCCGCTAACCCCCACACTAATTTCTTTTAAAGAAAAGAAAATGGGGAGATAGGAAAGTGGTGAAAAAGGGGGCACAAAGAGGGAAAGATAGTAGGGAAACCAGCTCGGGATGTGCAGGATGGGTGTAGGGAAGGTCCATAGCTGCCCATTTCTTTACCAGCAACAGCTGTGCTTATGTTTGAAATTTGGTGTGAAATTTGAAACCTCCACCCCTGAGAGAGGGGTGAGGACAACAAAATATGTTGTACTGCCAATTAGAATTATCAGTTTACATGTCCAGCGGACATGTGTGCGAATTGGGCAGCTATGTATGGGGTGTCATTTTTTTCTGGGAACAGATTGCCCTTTTTTTATTTTTTTTTTCAGGTGAGAGTGGAATGTGAGGTAGAGGAAGTAGGTATATTTCGGGAGGTAGGTTGGGGAGATAAACAGACAAGACAAACAAGACGCATACAGGGGTGGAGTTTGATACATGGGGTGGGTGAACACAATTGACGGGGAAGGATGTTTGGAAATCGCAAGCCCATGAGTCCACAGATGGTAACAGTGGAACTGAGATCCCCACCCATGGGCAGTCACCACTGCACCTTCATAGCCCTGAGGGTGGCTGTGCTGAGGGCTGTGTAGGATGGGCAGGCTCACCCGAGAGATGCACCACTGTCGCCTCGAGCTGGCGTAGGAGATCAGCGACTGAACGCTGGATCTCCCTATGCACCACAGCCTGGACCCTAGCAAGGGTGACAGGTGGCCCTCCTCCGCCCACGCTTGCACGGGGGGGATGAGCCCCATCCCCTGCAGCGCTTCCACCCGAAGGTGGCACAGGACCAATGGAGGAGGGGAGCCCGGGCTGGGCACCAGAGCCGCTGGTGCCAGGTGCACTTGCCAACTGAGGAGGGATAGGTGGGTCCACTGGGACCGGCCTTCCCATACATTCTGTGATTAGGTGTGTTTAATTACAACATAAACAACAGCATTCCAGATTAGTTGTAACAGCATGCAGTAATATTCCCATTAACCCAACACACCAAGGTTCCAACAGTTGAACAGCAAGCATAACACATGCATGTATTGAACGACAGTGGATATGTCCCAACAAATATTTAAGGTTATACATACCCATTGAGGTGTGGAATTGCATGGTTTATGCACATACGGTAGGGTGTAGAAAAAACCTCGGTTAACATCTTATAATGATCTTTTAGTCTACACTACATTCCCAGTGACTGCAAGTGTATATCCCCTACCTGTATTATTACACTTGCCACCATACATTAGGTTGTGTCATGGGTTTGGCTAGTTCAATATATGCCTGACCTATATCTGACATACTAACTGTCCAGGATGCAGATGTTACTGCTACATATTTCTTATTTGCATTTATATTTCTTTATCTACATATCTGGAATGTTTTCACATGACATTTTCACTTCGATTTGTACAGAACCCTGCATTTCTTGACACACACTCACATTTCTGGTGAATAATTACATGCTACATGTGTGCCAGGTTTACTTATTCATGCCAGCCAGTAACTGACTATTGTGGACTGTATATATGTTTCACAGCTACTAGCACTTCCATCACCTACTTTATATGGGACTGCATAACTCTGGGTTGCCAGCACATTTTCAAACAGAACTGTTTGTATAATGCAAGGGTACAACAACATTTCAGACTCTGTGACACAGACACACTCTGGGTTTTAGACCTTTATTAATGACATTGCACACTTTTCCACAGGCTCACTCCTTTATTTGTTTTAACGGTGTTTATGGCAGACATGTTCAAGACATATTATACCTTTATTAATAGGTTAGAACAATCTTTTTTCAGGCTCACTCACTTATGTTATATGACAGTGCCTGTAGAGATATTATTCCAGACATATGTTACCTTTCTTAATAGGTTACTACACTATTTATCTGCCTCTCTGACGTTTTTATCTGACAGTACATGCAGAGGACTTATTCAGGCAATTCTACGGCTGTTTTATTGGACTACAACACTTTCTTTCATGCTCTCCCATATTTTATATAACAATACATGCAAAATAATCACTAACCTGCCTGGTGGCACAGCCTTAGCAGCCTATCAGCATAGGCTTGCTGATTCGTAGCACGGTCACCTGCAGCTGTAAAGTAAATGAAGGGATATTGAGACATACCTATCCGTTATACATACTCCATTATCAATTCTTACATACTGCATTCCATGGCTACATACTCAGTTGTGGGGCATTCTGCATCCCATGGGCCTCCTGTATCCACTGGTTCAGGCGGTCCTGCTTTCGTCTCTTCAGGTCTGCATGGTGGTGACAGACCTGCTCACCAGTCCGAGGAATGCCTGTGGCACTGGTGAGGTCACGGGCTAACCGGTTCCAAGCCTCTGCCTTGTACTCCGTCCCTTGGAACTGGCCCTGCAGGAGTCTTGGACAAGGAGCCAAACCATGTATTTGGACTCCTTGATGCCCCAACGTTGTGCTCTGAAGCGTGAACCCTCTCCTGCACCTGCCATTCTGACTGCAAATGTGAGCTACAATCAGTTATGGCGAGTATTCCCGCCTATGGGGCTTAAATATGCTGCATTTCCCGCACTTTTTTGTGATTGGCCATTTTGTAAAATTCTCGGCTGACTGCAGACCTGCTTAGTAATGGTTAAACTATCATTCATAAGTTTATGAATGTTAATAGTGGCTGCTTCCCCTATGTTGTCATGGCTTAGTGGTTCTGTACTTTGATTATGATGCACAGGGTCCTGGGTTCGAACCTTGTCATTCTTTTATTTTAATACTGTCTAGACAGGCTAGGGGGTGTGGCTGCGTTTAAGCAACTTAGCTCTACGTTGCTCCATGGTGCCCTACGGTGCCCTGTTTGGCGCGGCGTGCATGTCCGCGCAAACACATTGCGCTGGGTAAAGCGTTTTTAAACTTTGGGCAACTCTATACTGCTCTGGGTAAAGCACTATTAAACTATGGGCAACTCTGTTTAGCTGGGTAAAGTGCTATTAAACTATTGGCAACTCTGTTTAGCTGGGTAAAGCACTATTAGACTATGGGCACCTCTGTTTAGCTGAGTAAAGCGCTATTAAACTATGGGCACCTGTGTTTAGCTGTGTAAAGCATTGCTTAACAGCAGGCTATTATATATCTGGGTCCTTTAAAAATATTTAGTTTGTTCACTGATACATTGGCCATGTCACTGCTTTTAATAAAATTTGAATCATATATGTCTGGTATTATTTCAAATACTGATTTAAAACATAAATAAGAAGGGGAGTGGTGGGACTCGAACCATGAATGCCTTCTCTTTGTGCATACGCTCTACCATTACACTATTGCAATTTGGTGCGAGTTGCATAAACATTCTTTCTTATGCTCTTCCATGTCAGAATTGTTAACTCTAGCTAAGCAATGGGCACACCCACGCAGAAATATGGGCAGCTATAGCGTGGATTTAAAAAAATATATAATTATTTACTTTATATAAGTGTGATGGGGGTTTACAGTGTCAGGGAGTGTGATGTTGGGTGCAAGTACATCTGAGCGAACTCGCTCTTGTGTGTTGACATTATGCTTTTTAAAACCTTGCAGGGGCGTGCACAAAGACTACTCGGCAGTCGGACATGCCCCCTGCTTTCCTTCTCAGTCCATGTAAGAGTTACGGTTGAGTCAGCATGCCCTCATGAATATTCATGGCACGCTGATGTCAAACCGTTCAACTGCAGCCTCTGAGTAAGACTTATTAAGTCTTACACGGAGGATTAGTGAATCCGGGGGTATGTCTCCTTTAAAAAAAGACAGTCTGCTTTATATTAAACATCTCTTACAAATAGTTCTTATTGAGTCATTAAATGTTGTTTCTTTAAATACAATAGCTTTTTAGTGGTTAACACATTTTGAAAATGTTTGTATTTTTTTTTTTTAGTGCTTTGGAAGGGCTTGTGGGATTGCTGTATAATGTAGAAGTGGTTTGGATTCACACATGGATGTTTTTGTCTGAATTGCAGCTGATAAACTGTTCATTTGCAATTCCTTGTTATGAGGACCACCTTGAAGCAGCTTAATTAGAATCATGAGCACGTTTGTGATGCTGCAAGTTTTTCTTAAATTCTAAGAACTATCCAGGTTACTTCTTCCTGTCTAAAAGTAAATAATCATAATGTTTTGAATCATATGCTAAGATGTTAATGAATACAAGTTAGATAATAAGCAGAAGACAGTGAATTGCATTCTACACCACTGTCAGTTATTAAATAGTTCCGAATGCTTGCAGTATACCAAAAGGATAGTTTATATACTAGCCTATAAAATGATACCTCTGATAAAAAAAAAATTAGGATTGTTTTTCTCTGTTATTGCTTTTTTATAATGATAAAACTTAATACCTCAGAACAATTTATTATGGAGAGTTTGAACCTTAAAAGGGAAGATTTTTCAGATGTTTGTTCAGATACTATTAGACTTAACATTTATGGAAAAAAAAGGACTGATTCTAACAGCAGTACTAGATTAATGAGAATCAAATATATAAAAGTAACTATAAAAGTTCTATTATATGATATTCTACACTAGGATTATACCTAAAATATAAAACCTAGTAATATTATAAGATATAATATACAAAGTAAAATAGAAAGAGATCAGAGTAAGCAAATATGTATATAGTTAAAGAATACAAATATGTCTACCGGGGTGGGAGGTTGGCATATTAGCTAAGGTGTTCAACTTATAGGCACAAGGTGCAAGGTTTGATTTTCACATGGGGTAATTGGCTGGGTATGGAATGGCCCACAAAGACAGTTAACCTGATACTAATTTATGAACTTCTGTTCCTATGTACAACTGCATACATAGTAAATAAAATTTAAAAAATATATAAAATCATCTGACCTATATATCAATAAATATGAAAATAACAACTGACTTCCTCCCTGTAGTAGGCCAAGGAAATAATTTGAGGTAAAGGGAAAGATGATTGTAGAGATTCAATTTGGTCAGCTTATAATAAAGATTCTGAACACCTGTTTAACTTTTCTTATTCATAATAGCTCACTGATGGGCTTTTTAAGATGATGCATACTAAAAAACGAGACACATTAATATGAATCAGAAGCATGAGCTAAGCTTTGTTAATCTAATGGAGAGTTTGAAAGTTAGTTTGTCTTTTTCAACAAACTAGAAATACGTTATTCCATGGTAAAATGTTTTAGGGTTATATTATTAGGTCATTTTTTATTTGTTTCAAAGGTTTTGTCCATAACTGAAGATTTCATACTGTTATATATGAAGTATATAATATAATAGCTTCTGCACATAAATGTAATTTCATCATACCTGTGTTTTTTCTCTGTTATATAAATCTCTGATTTTAAATGTGTATCTATTAATATTAATGGATTGAATAATCCAGTAAAGAGGGGGAGTCTGTTCAAATACTTGCAATTACATAAACCTCAAATAGTACTTCTACAGGAAACATGTTTACTTAATAATGATATAAATAAACTTTCATTAAATAATTATTTGGTTTAAGCAAGTTCTGGCTTTTTAGCTAAAAGAAGAGGCACCTTCATTTTATGGAAGAACTCACCAGTAGTCCTTAAAGTAAAAGATATCTATGTTGATAAAAATGGTATGTTAAGCATTGTTATAATTGAATGGAACAGAAAACTATATACACTGGTAAACTCTTACTGGATTCCAGGGGTTGGAGCCAAAGATGCAAAAAAATTACTTAAATACTATAGTCTATTACATAAAAGGTGAAGTCATGGCTGGTGATTTTAACAGTATTTTATCATACATTCCACTGTAGATAGAAAGCTGAGAAGCACATCTTCAGCCAAACACTTAATGAATTTTGTTAATCTAATGACTTTAAAGGACATATATGAGTTAAGGAAAACAAATTCACTTCAATTTACCCATTATTCATATAGATATGGAAAGCAAACAAATATTGATAACATTTTTGTCTCAATCTGTTATCACATATCAGAGAAGTTTCAATAGTTTCATGTCCATTATCAGACCATAATGCTGTAATCTTTAATATTAGTTTAAAAATTGGCAATCTAATACACCACAGGAGATTACCAGTGTACATTTATTCAAATAAAATGATTCAAGGATTGGTATGTTAAAGAGATCAAAAATATTGTAGAAGTAAACATGAATGGTGAAGTAACTGACATTGTCCCATGGGATTCACTAAAGGCTTTCTTAAATGGAACAGTTACAAGCGGGTATATTAGTAAAACAAGAAAATGGGACAAAGATTTGAATACACTACAGACCAAAATAGATACACTAAAGTTAAATCTAAAACCAAATGACATTATCAGTTAATCTGAACTTAAAAACTTAAACAAAAATATGTTGAAATTTTAAATCATAACGCTTCAATAAACCTGGAAAAACTTTAACTTCAGGCATATTAAGTAAACCCTTTAAGCTTGTATAAACTTGTTCTAAGATCAACAAAAATGAATAAACTAAATCATATCAAAGAAATTATAACACATATAAATAATAAAAAAGAAAGGAGAACAGAAATTGAAGCTATTCTTGAGGGCTTTAAAATATTTTATGAAAATATAAACAATAATACAAATAACCTAGAAAATAATAATATAATTGAAACTTTTCTAAGGGACAATATAAATAATAAATTGACAAGTAAATAAGAAAATGATAGACCATTCACTTTAATAAAAATAAAAGATCAAATAAAAAAGTTAACAAATAATAAGGCACTGGGCTTAGATGGTCTTATACCAGAACTATATAAAATACCACTGGATAATGCAGTTAAAATATTAGATAAGGTCTATAAAGAAATAAAAACAACTGCTGAAGTCCCCACATCATGGAAATATTCCCTTATATTACCTATTTTAAAACAAGATAAGGATCCTACAAAGTGTTCATCACACAGACACATTTCACTTTTAAATGTGGACTATAAGATGTTTATGCCCATTTTAGCTAACATAATCTACTTATACCTAAACTAGTTAACAATGATCAAACTGGGTTTATTTTAAATAGGCAAGTACGGGATAATATAAAACGAATACATACATTAATAGACTTTTTGCAAATAAAAATAAAAAATAAGTGTTTATCATTAGTCTTGATTTGGACAAGGCTTTTAATTCAGTTAATTGGTCATACCTGTTTAAAACAAAGTGTATAATTTGTGACCTGAGCTAATTGCATTAATTTGTAATGTATACATTTACTCTTGTGATTATGCTCTAATAGGTTCTTTTCCTTCTAATTCCTTTAAATTACAAAAATACACAAAATAAGGCTGTCCATTATAACCTTTACTCTTTGCATTAGCTATAGAAACCATTGTTAATAGTATTAGATCCAATAAGAACATTAATGGCATCAAAATAAAAGACGATTTTGAATTAAAGATTCAAAACTTTGCTGATGACATTTTACTAGCAATAGGAAATATAGAAAATTCATTATAACCTATAATTAGCTCATTGAGTCAGTTTGAAGAAATCTCAAACTTAAGACGTAATCATAAGAAAACAAGTACATTATTAATTAAAAAAAATTAAAAAAAATCATACAAAAATATTCCAACTTTAATTGAAAGAGCAATCAAATGAAATACCTTGGTATAACTATTATGTCTAATAGTAAAGAAATGATACAAACAACTTTCAACAGGTTGTTAATAAAATTTTAAGTTTTGTCACAAATTGGAACAAATTCTCCTTTACCATGGAAGAATGATTAATGCTTATTAAGATAGTAATTCTCCCTAAAATATTGTTTGCCTTACGATCTTTAATTCTATCTCCACCAAAAAAATGATGAAGAAGAGAAATAATATTCTACTTAAATTTTTTTTGGCAACCTAATAAACCAAGAGTTTCATTTGATTTGCACAGAAAAGCCTGGAATATGGTGGAACATAATTCCCTGATGTTCAATTATATATTACTTCAACAATTGTAAAAGTTATGTGGATAAATTCATCTTATGATTCAAAATGGAAACAAATACATCAAGAACTGTTATTAATAAATAATAAATATATCACAACCAGTCATAAGCAAATAGTTCTTAACAGTTGTATCTGGTTATTAAATATTTTTGCTTAAAATATATTATGCCCTCTTCTCAAATTCCCTATTTAAATAACATAATTTCTTCTTTCCAAAAGTTCATGTATTCTAACCATTGCATTAAAGACTTAATATTTTCTATGTTTTCAAATGCATATACAAATGACTGCTTAAAAACTCATAAATTCAACAAAATGCTCATATTGAAACAACAAAGTAATTTAATTTATTGGCATCAATTCTTAAATCCTACTGATATATATATATATATATATATATATATGGGTCTATATTAAATCAATGAATGCTTAAAAAAGCGAATGGTGATTGATCGACCCTATGTAAGCGAAAGCTTACAATGTCGAAGTGTCAGAACAGCAATTTTTTTCCAAGGGAAAAAAAATCGCTGTTCCAACAAAAAAAAAATGAATTTAAACATTACATTAAGTGGCCCCCCTACTTAAATATACCAATTCTGAGACCGCACTACAGTGCCAAAAATGGCAAAGTACTGAAGAGGCCAAGCAAATTCTTTCCCTGGGAAAGAATTCACTTAACAGCTGCTTCAATATTTTCCATTTTCTGCCTTTTAAGTTTGACCAAGATGCATTCAAAAGAATGCGTCTTCGGTCTTCTAATATAGACCTTATACATATATATATATATATATATATATATATATATATATATATATATATATATATATATGGTTTACTATCAAAATTTGGAATGGCAATTGTGCGTTTATGCACAATGCCGAACCAAAACTATGAAAATGTACTCACCAATCCCTACATAAAGTCAGAAATCAACACTGTGATGGTCCCATTCACAACACTGAACTTTCAGAATCAAAAGTCAGTATTAGCTTCAATGTTTTGCAGGGGGGCAAGCCCCCCTGCACCCCCCATGTGGGGAGCTGAGCCCCTACACCCCCTGCATCTTAAATATACCAACTCCAAGATAGCACTACAGTGAGGAAAATGGGAAATTATGCACTCCTCACTGTACCAAGATCTACATTCACAATGCTGAACTCATAATAATGAATACAGCTCTACATTCATTATCATAGTTCGTAATATTGCAGTCCGGCATTGCGGAGGCAGTTGTACAACTGCCATTCCAAAATTTGATTGTAAGCCTATAATATATGTTCAATGTGTGAACGTGTAATACTGAAAGCAAGTTTTCAACATTACAAATGAATGAAAAAATGTTGAAGTCACAACAGCGAATGCACACTAGCATTTGCTGTTGTGGATTCAACATTTTGAATGCAGGTTGCACTATAGTGGTGATCAGGAAATGTACCCTTTTCCTCACTGTAGTGCAATCTCGGATTTTGTATATATAAGTAGCAGAGGGGGGTGGGGGGCACAACCCCCTACATGGGGGGTGCATGGGCGCTTGCTCCCCTATAAAATGTGTGCTGCAGGGTACCGGATGTCGAGGAAAGTTCAATAAATGTCAACAATTCAATTTAGAATTGTTGACATTTTTTTTGTTCATTATTTTTATTGATCGCTAACTTTCAACAATGTTTTTGGAGTATGCAAGTACTTGTAAAAAACATTTTGAAAATATGATAGTAAATCTATATGTGTGTATGTATATATATATATATATATATATATATATATATATATATATATATATATATATATATACTGTATGATCAAGATTCTGTATGATCAAGATTCTGAGAATTGGTTAATTTTACAAATATTTAGAGTCTTTGTGAACACAGAGGTAAATAAGATTTTTAACCTGGAAAAGAAATTGTTCCCCTAATTGTTGGAATTCTTAATAAACATCAGTAATAATGCAATGAAAAATAAATCATAATTCTCACAAATTTATGAAATTCTTAAGTTAGATTTCACATATTTAGACAATTCCTATTGGAACTACTCCTCAAAAATTAATAGTGAAGACTTCTCTGAAGAATACAAGAAATTAATATTAAAATCTACAGATAAAACTACATCTTCATTACATTGGAAAGTTTCATTTTGAAATTTTTACATAGAGCTTTTGCCATGCCTAACAAAATTGCAATTATGTTTAAATCAAATGGAATTAAATGCTGGAGATGTGATTCTGAAACAATAGCAGATTGGACGCATATGGTACATGAATGTGAAATCATCTTCCCTTTTTGGAAAGAAATGAATAACTTTATTCAATCTCTATGGTCAGATAGATGTAATATTTCTAAATTTTTAATTTTATTTAATGCTCTGATTCCTGAGATAATTCCAAAAACCCAAGTGCCTCTTATCTAAAATACTAGAGAGTCATCCATACTCAATTCATGGACTACCTTCACACCCACAAACTACTATCAAATATGCAACACGGTTTTCGTCCCTATCACAGTATCACTATAGTCCTAATGTCCTTTATTAATATAGTTAACCACTATAGAAATCAAGGACAATTTGTATCTGCCATATTTTTAGACTTGTCCATAGACTTTGATATGGTAAATCACTACAAACTGATCAATGTTCTCTCCTCCCTCAACCTTAGTAGCTCCAATATCTCCTAGGTTCCAAACCTACATAGCAGGGCATCAACAGGCCATATTGTGGCAACACCACCTCTCCTCTCTCCTACCAGTTTCCTTAGGAGTCCCACAAGACTATCCTGGGACCTCTGCTCTTCTTCCTCTTTACCAAACAACTCAACACCTCCACTCTTCATGCCTCTGTTATATAATATGCGGATGACTGTACTCTGATATGCACAGCATCCTGCCTGCAAGACCTCCACACCATAACCCAAGACTCATTTCTCTCAGTTGAAGCATGGCTCACCAACTCCCAACTCATTCTAAACCCAATAAAACAAAGCTCCTTCTCCTTTATCCCTCAAGAACACCCTGTACTCACCTAAATTTCAACCTAGAGTCCAAAAACAAAACTATTATCACCCCAGTAATTCATACTAAACTGCTACAGGTAGTAATTGACAACAATCTGAAATTCAACATTCATATTGCCCAAACTATTAAAAAAGTTCACAAAAAATGAGGTCTTCTTTATAGAAACAAACACTTTTTAACTAGATCCACAAAAGCTACCATCACTGGTACATACCTCATATCAACTCTCCTATACGCCTCCCCAATACTAACTAACCTACAAAAAACAGATCTTAAAAAACTAGAAACCTGTTACAATAAAATTGTCAAATTCTCTACTGATGCCACACATAGGTCACATCACTGCACTGCTCTTAAACAACTAAAATGGCTAGAACTCCCTCAACTGCTCCAATATAAACAGCTAAACTTTGCCCATAAAATCCTGCATCAACCAGATAAAATCCCTGCTCTCAAAAATCTTATACAACCATACACCACTTCCAGAGTACTCCACACCAGTGACAAACTCCTTTTAGTAACCAACAAAGCTAACAACTCATCTGGGGAATCACTCTTCT
This sequence comes from Protopterus annectens, assembly GCF_019279795.1. Lineage (NCBI taxonomy): Eukaryota > Metazoa > Chordata > Ceratodontiformes > Protopteridae > Protopterus > Protopterus annectens. Next base: position 655,546,839 of record NC_056736.1, read on the forward strand.
CAAATGTCATTCATAAAATATGGAACAAACTGCCTAGCCGTATCTCCTCAAACTGCTCCATAGTAAAATTCAAAAAGCTTCTATTTACTCACTTAGAAAATACCTGGCTTTGTTCTTGCTACCCTCCAGGATAACTCTAATCTCTTTATACTTAATCACACCTCCCTCATTTAGTACTACCTTACTTCTTCCACATATCTCATTTCTACTCTATCTTGCCTTCTTCCTTACCTAACAGTTCATACTCAAGTATTGCCTGCTATGTTACTAGAACCTCTAAAACCCTGCATTGCCCATTTATGCACTATTGCTGAATTTGTACAACACTGGGGATTCCCTCACCTTTGTTAATTTTGTTAATATTGTTAATTTCACTCATTTTATTAATTTTGTTAATCTTGTTAATTTTTGTTACATTTATTAATTTAAAAATGTGTGTATCTCTTACTGTTGGAGCTTTTCTCCCCGGATCTCTGCTGAAAAAGGACTTCTGTCCAGTTGGACTTTCCAGGTAAACAAATGTAAAATAAATAAACACATTTGGTCTATTTTTGCTATAGCTAGATAAGTAATTACTAAAAATTGGAAAAGTAAAGTGGGTCTATATTATGCCATCAAAACACATTAACATCGAACACCACATAATCGACAAGTATTCAGTGAAATTGATTTCTGCAATTCAATGAATACTTCAAGTGCAAAGACGTAGTTGGCCAACTACACAATTTTGCCCTTTTCTCCACTTTAGTGCAATGTCAGAGTTGGTATATTTAGTTGGGGTGCATTCCCTCACATGGGTGGGTTTGGTTTAGGTAGATTTAGTTCCATTGGGTTGCAGGGCAAGTATTTATTTGCCCTTGAAGTATTGAGCAAATCTTGGAAGTGAATTTCGCTGAATATTTGACAATGTGGTGTTTGATTTTAACATGTTTCAATGGCATAATATTGAGCCAGTAAAGTTACCCCCTCTAGTGTTGAATTTATTAGTATTGCAAACATTGTTTGCAGTAGTGAATTGCATGCTATAAAGATGAGAACTTCTATTATACCATGACCCCCCATTAATATTCCAAAACGTGCATGCTGATTGGCCAGCGTGCACGTTGTAAATCGACTTATACTAATGGAAAAAGGTCCGGTCGCCCGAACTTTTTCTATTAGTATAAGTCTCTTTTAAAACACTGTCTCGCTATGTTAAAAGAGTTTAACATAGCGACACAGGTTTAAAAAAGCAACGGAGATCTCCGTTGCTTTTTTTAAAGCTGTCTCGCTATGTTAAACTCCTTTAATATAATGACACAGTGTGTAAAAAGCAACAGAGATCTTGCTTTCTCCGTTGCTTTTTTTTTAAAGCTGTCTCGCTATGTTAAACCCATTTAACATAGCGAGACAGATTTTAAAAAAAAAAGCAATGGAGAAAGCAAGATCTCCATTGCTTTTTACTGTTTCGCTATGTTAAATGGGTTTAACATAGTGAGACAGCTTTAAAATAAGCAACGGACATCTCCGTTGCTTTTTTTAAACCTCTGTCGCTATGTTAAAACCATTTAACATAGCGAAACAGTAAAAAGCAACGGAGATCTTGCTTTCTCCGTTGCTTTTGGCCACAGCTCTGATGTACTGCGTAGGCATGCGCAGTACATCAGAACTGCCGCGGATACCAGACAGCTGCGGAAGGGCAGCAAAGAGGCATTATACAATGCCATTATTTAAGAAAAGTAATTATTTCTTTTCTTAAATAATGTCATAGTATAATAGCAATAACCCACTTCTGGGTGTGGGTAATGCGGGATTTACCCACAGTTGTCTTTGTTTGGTCCCTCGGGCTTCACCCTCGGGACCAAACCACGCCAACCGTGGGTAAATCCCGCATTACCCACACCCAGGTGTGGGTTATTGCTATAATATTACACATTCATATAAATCTTGAGTTAAACTTAAAGAATTGATTGAAAAATATTAATTGCTTGTGATGTATAGCTTTGATGTACTGATCAGCTGTGGACTTATGTAAATAGTTATTTCTTTGTTTTAAAATGTATTTGTTTACTTATTGTTTTAAACCAAATAAAAAATAATTAAAAAATCCTTGGATAGCTGCAGTGAAGTTTCTTTCATTCAAGGACTGGTAGATTATAAAAGTTAAAGTAAGCAGGGTAGCGTTTGTGCTGTGGCTTTTTCTCAGTCCATGTGTTATTAGTTGGAGGCCCATAGGCCTCATTATGAGCCTGCAATCAACCTGTTACTGCCTTTCAATGATTTTTATGAGTGGAGGTAATAGTGCAATAGCTTTGAATGAGTAGGAAGTACAGGGCGATGATTTTTTGGCAAAACAGACAAATATTTGCTATTTTTCAGAGCTCTGGATAAATACTAGTGGTTAGTGACTTATTGGTGATACACTGCAGTACACTAGCAATAAGGATATTACTGGCCTTGAAAAACTGAGAAAGAGACCATATGACCTATCTCTGCTACAGATAAAAATGTTCAATAGATATTTGTTAATACTACATAATGTAACTGGTTTAAACTAAAAGCTAGTTTCAAAGCCAAATCTGGTCTCAACAAATGTAATAGGTTTTCTCTGGGGAATATCATTGTCTAAGGAGGCAGAGGAATGATAAATGTTAAACTCAAGTCTGTCATTACAAGTATAAATACTGGTAGTGTTTTTTTAATTGTATTACTGATTGTTTATGAATGTTGATAACATTAAACTTGAGTTGCCATATATACTATAGCACTGAATGGCTAACAGTCTGTTCATATTTGATTGAAAAACTGGAAAAGTTCATGACTAAAGAATTGAATGTGCTTTCTAATATAGTGACCCTTAAGTATATAGACTTTAACATAAGTCTGTAGGATTGAAAGTTTTCAAAACCTTCAAAAATTGATCAATTTGATTTTGGAAGATGAAACAGGCAAGAGACTTCAGCTTTAGTGAGTAATGATTGCTTGTAATGGTATGCTTAAATGGATCACTATAGCCGACAGAAAAACTTTAAACACGTCTTTGCAACAACAACAAACTGAAGAACCAAACCAGCAAATGGAACAAGCAGGCACGATGTAGAAATACACCACTGTAATAGTTCTAAAACCACACATTAAACAATATTCCACAAGTTAAGCTCTTTCTTCCCCAACTGCAAGGGACTTCATCAGGTTAAAGTGGTGTATTTCTACATCATGCCTGCTTGTTCCATTTGCTGGTTTGGTTCTTCACAAACACTTTAAAACAAAAGAAGCTGAATGATGTAAATTCAAATTCAGTTCCAATTTATTATCAAAGCTATCAGAATGGAAGAAAAAGAATGACTGTTGAGAAAAAATTTAAATGAATTAAAAAACTACACAGAAAGAGATAAAACAATGTAAGAAATCTTACGTTTTAACATGATCTAGGAAACTGTAACTCCAATAAGCCCTTTCTCTTCAACAGCAATAAAATTACCAATAGGAAGAATGCATAGGATGTTTCCAGTCCTTGTCAAAACTCTAGTAGATCTGAGACGATGGGGAGAATTGGGAGGAGGATTAATACCAGCTCAAGTTCTGATTATGTAATATAGGCTAGTGATGTAATTAAGACATAGAACCATCCCTTTGGTGGCTTTGTTAACCCATCTGATGAATGGAATGGACAGAACAACCAGATGCTTAAAAATATAAGACTTTCCAAAGAATGATTTTCATAGGTACAACACGTGGACAGACAGAGAGAGAGAGAGAGAGAGAGAATGGAAACAGAATGTACTATTACAAAGCAAAGAAAACTTTAAGCATGTGTCTTTCTTAACTTGAGAATTTGCCATTTAATAACTTTGTGAACAGTTGTGATAGGCTGGTAACCAATATAAAAATATAGTTCAAACATTATTGCCATTTCTGGTTATACTTTAAGCAGCTATGAGCATGGAGTTTTATCAATAGGACTGAAGTTTATTTCAACTGTGTTTCCTTTATGGCAGCAATGGAAAACGGGCATCTTTACATTTATTAGAAAGTTATATCTCCAAGATTTTTGACTTTGAAGATAGTATTTATCTTTTTTTTTTCTGATGTCTCTGAGCAAAATGTTGATCCTAATGAAAGTAATGGTACCTTTTTCAATTGCTACTCAGAAAATGAAGATATGATTGTTTATAACTTTATGGACACTTCTCTAAAAACTTACAATAATTTTATATCACCTCACCACTGTGAAGTTGTTAAGGCCTTTTAAGTATGGTTAATTTTGAATTGAATCTATTATTACTGATTTTGAGAAACAGAAAATATTATTTACAATTTTCAGGAGTTATTGAATAAAGAGTCCTATTTAAACTACTTTGATGAAAAAAATGAAGGACAAGTTGGTGAAAGTAAATAATTTTTACATTTCTACCTTCTATTGCTTATTTACAGCCCACAAAAGTTTGGAAAGGCTGTCTTGAAGACCTATTGCTTCTATAAAGGGCAATTCTCTGCAGGGATTATATTTCATAATATATCATTATTTACAGAACTGTGATCATATAGGAGTCCTGTATTTAGGATTCTCAGTATTGCTTAAGTAAGATACAAGACATAAGGCAGGATGATGTTGTCTGGCAGTTAGCACAGAGCTTAAGGTTGCAAGCTTTTATTCCTGTAGTACATAGTTTGATTCTCTCAGACCACACTTTGTTGCTATGTGACTTTGAGCAAGTCATTTCACCAGACATTGCTCCTGGGTCATCATTGAAAAGAGCCTGTGTGTCCAGTGGGCTTACCTGAACAGTGGGCTTACCTGGTTAACAGAAGACTGAAAGCTCAAAAGACTGAAAATCAAAACATCTAAAACTCAAAATATTGAAAATGGAATTTGCCCTTTCTCCAGTGTTACATGGTCTTGTAGTTGGTATATATAATTAGTGGGGGTATGGGGTGCAGTCCCCCACATGAGGGGTGCAAAGGGGCTTGCCCCTACATTAAAAATATTCTCAATATTTTGAGTTTTAGATATTTTGACTTTTACTCTTTTGAACTTTTGATCTTCTGACACAGACCCATTTATTTATTTATGGTGTTATGCATTGACTTCAGTTAGATGACAATAGTGTGTCTACAAGTATTTAATGATGTATTTTTAATTAATAATATTTATCAGTATTCTTTTTAAAATAATTATTCTTTACATTATCATTATATACAAAATGTAATATTTATCTAGTTGATGCTTTGTACAAAACCTAGTTAATGCAAATCTTCATTTTACTTGCTCATATTTTATTGGAAGGCATAAGATAAGTTATTTAGATCTTACCCTTAGTAGGTAATAGGAATGAGACTAGCCTGTACAGGAAACCAACAGCATATTTGAATTATCTAATGGAATTATCTATCATGTACAGAAGGCAGCAGAACAGCAGAAATGGACACAGACTGCAAAGGGAGCAGAGCAAAGCAGAGGTGTAGATCACAAGGGAGAAAGGCATATGACATATATAGATATCAGTCTGAAATACTTGAACTTAGAATTTGTAAAACTTAGAAATTATAGGTAGGATATTGTAAAGTAACATGATGCAATGACCTACACCAGTACTAACATCATCAGAGTTTGATCAGTGTTTCTGAACAATAAGTGCTATGAAAAAAAATCAACCCTCAGTAGATTTGCACTATCAAATCTGTCCAGTTCTATTAGACCCCATCTTCCTTACCTAAGTAATCCACAGAAATACTCACACTAAACATGTCAAAGAAGCACATAACAGAGAGGACTGAAGGGATTTAAACCCATACTTTCTGCAGTAATATTCTACAAAAGATTGCATTAACACAGAAAGCCACAGAAGCATTCACATTGAAGGTCTCAGAAAAGCACATAGCTGGTGAATGTTAAACATCTGCAAATTAAAAACAGAAAAAAGGATACGCCTCAAAGGATTTGAGTCCATAGTTTATTCAATGACATGTTACTAAATGCTGCATTAACAAAGTAAGCTATAGAACCAGTCACACTGAAAGTTTTAGGGAAACACATAGCATGTGAATGATACAGATTTGCAGACTAAAACAGAAAAGTGAAAAGCAAGCATACAACCCTGAAGGAATTGAAACCCTGCACCCAGTGCACTGACACCCTGCAAATTTCTTAATGAGCAGACTGAATCATAAAGTCATTTAGGCAGAAAGTATAAGCTTTACTCTATTTCATAACTGCCAGCTACCTCAAAACAGCACTAAGTTCAGTGTGAGCATTGTCATACTCCACTCAGATGGACCTCCTGCATATCCACCAAACAAACAGCACCAGAATTACCTGTTCTAAAGACTTAAACCTTGCCTGTGATATAAATAGGACCTGCTGGAGAGATTGGTATGTATCCCAGAGACTACCTCGTCTATGGAACAGGGTGTCCATCCATGTGAAGCAGAGTTCCTCCGTAACCCAATTCAAGTGCAACTTGGACAATTGGATGGGAAACCAGAAATTCATCCCTGGTTTGGCACCTATGTCTGTAATGGACACAGGTAACCTGTAAATGGTTCATCTCCCATGCCCATGCTTAAACTTATTAAGGTTATCAGAACTTGTCAGAGATTTGGGATGCATGGCTATGTTTAAAAAGGCCCTTGTGGTCATCAGCCTAGTAAACACCTATGAACACCATGGTATATAGGACCAGATATCAATTGGACTTCATTGTTGCTATACAATGAGCAGTGCTATATCCTGTTGGTTGTACGTGGAAACTGACGGTGCTCTCTGCAACCATGAAAAGATAAGTGATTTAGAAGCCCTTTTGGGGGAATGTGTTTTGTGTGTTTATCTATTTTTGAACAGATTAAAGATTGGAAATAATAACACAGGACAGAGATGAAAAGGAGAGGCAAGCAGAACATAGAACAGAAGGTGAGCAAATAAGGAATGAACAGGATGGATGTAGGCTAGGAGCATACCTCTCAACTTAACTTCAGAATTCTGGTCAAAGGCAAAAATAATGGTGGAACAAAGGCTCAAAATCAGGAAACTGACATCATCAGAGTTTGATCAGTGTGCCTGGATTATAACATGAATGACATGTAAAAAAATGTAACCCTGCAGGGGACTTGAACCATCAACTTTGTTATGCATGGGACCTAGACCAAAAAACATGCTCACATACAGTGTGACAAATACAAGATTAACAGTTGAAGCTATATAGCCAGAGCAACATGTATCTTTGATTACAGATGTAATTTGATGTCTGGGAATACTGTACATATACAAAGTAAGCCTGATGGCCATACATAAATATTTCAATCACAGATGATAGGCAAAGGACAGTGACTTCTACTGTATATTGTTAAAAGTCCAGCAAAATACTAATTGTGATCTTACATATTTGTACTGTGTACTAGTGCAGTGAAGCTACTAGATAGAAAAATATACATGAAATACTTTTAATGATAAAACAACTGTGTGACAGGGCACTGGAATTGAGCCCACAGGCATCCTCACAATGTGAAAACAAAGAAACTTAATTTGAAGATCCACTTGTCCACCTACACAAAAGGAGTGTGAATGTGCCAAAAAAACAAAAGAAAGAGCATAAGGTGAAAGATTAGATGAGAATGCAAGAAATGTGGAAAAGGCATAAATATAGTTGCAAGTGCAGAAAACTGCTGGAACAACGTTATATCGATCTGGATCTGACCCTGGAATGGTTAAGGATAGGTGAATTTAAATCAAAAGATGAAAGGTTAACATCAGAAGCCCAAAACAGTGGACTACTTACACATTGATTTACAAAGTCCAGTGAACATGTGAGAGAAACAGACGAATGTAGGTTTTGTAAAAAAGAAATGGAAACATCCTGTTGCTGGTTGTGACATACTAATGGCAGAAGGACTGTGTACTAAAAGGCATAATAATATGGCAAGACTGTTGCATTGGCAATTGTGCAAACATTATGGTATTGAAGTGGCTGAAAAACACTGGAAACATGAGCCACAAAGCATCATAGAAAATGATGAAGTTTATATCACATGGGATTACCCATTACCAACAGTTCCAAAAACAGTTATGAGAAAAATAGATATAGTAGTCCATGAAAAGAAGACAAAAGTAACATTGATCATTGAAATTGCTACGCCCAGTGACTATAGTGTCTTAAACACAGAGACACGCAAAATCATAAACTATCAGGATTTACAGGAAAAAATGAAGGCAATGTGGAAGGAAGATAACCAGACATTTTCAATAGTAGTAGGAGCAACAGGTCTTATAACAAAGAATTTACAGTCATACTAAGATATGATACTGATACATCTAACGCTACATGAACTGCAGAAGGAGTTGATACTGGGCAATACTGATACATGTAACTCCACGTGAACTGCAGAAGGAGTCAACACTGGGCACATTGCAGATGCTGCAAAGAGCACTTCTGGCTAACATCAAAGCCTAAAGCAATACTAATTTCATGAACTTTAATCGTACTTTGACTTAAGAATGGAGTCCATTCCCATCATGGTATTAGAAACCCAAAAATCTTGAAGAAATTATAAAGTAAGTTAGCTTCTAACATTGCACAGACATACTACTACCTTTGAGCTATGTCAGTGCTGACAGAAGTAGCACCTGCGTATGAAAGTTCTACAGTTACTTTTTTAATGCTTATTACAATCCGAAAAATTTTATGATACCATGTATACTCATCTTGGCTCTCTCTTAGATGCTCCAGTCTGATCCTACACATCTGCTTACTCCTTTCAATCTCTTCAGGGGCTAGAGACATAAAAAGAACATAATGTAACATTTGTGGGTGCCACACAGTGGCAGATTATTTGGGATGCTAAAATCAGTAATGCTTACACTATGGAATGGTGACTGTGCCTTAATTTCTTCTCCACCCCCCTGCACCACCTTAGTAATGGGTGCTAATAATAACCCTAACTCTGCCCATTCCTTCAACCCTAACCCTATGCCTTACCTTCATAGAAACCTTGCCGTAACACTGCCTCTACACAAGACACATTCGGACACGCAAACATTCACAAACACAGACAAACAACACTATAGCTATCACCTAACCTAACCCTGATCCTGACTCTAACATACACAAACTCACACACAAACATACACCTATCCATTGTTCACCAAACTGTAACCCTAATTTACATACACATGAATAAAACTGTCACCCCTCCAACACTGCTTACCTGTCTCAACATTACCATTTCCACTGCTCAGCTATCCATACCTTCGAAATTAAACTGCATTTCTTGCATTTGTCAAAGAAATAGCATTTAACAAAATGCGTGGAACCCGTGTATACATACACACGCGTGTGTGTGTGTGTGTCTGTGTCTGTGTGTGTGTGTGTGTGTGTGTGTGTGTGAGTGTGTGTGTGTGTGTGTGTGTGTGTGTGTGTGTGTGTGTGTGTGTGTGTGTGCGTGTGTGTGTGTGTGTGTGTGTGTGTGTGTGTCCTACATCAAAGGGTAGATGTGATGTGAAGGAAGGACAACAAGAGCTTCTTCATAAACACCATGTTCTTTGGGTACATTTCTTGGTTTCCTTGTTTTGTTGACTTTTAACTTATTATTTGGCTGAGAATAAACATAGCTTGAAGCCTATTAGTTTAATAATATTTTAGTTATTATTGCATTTTTAATTTAGCTTGTTTTACACATACATGCAATTGTGAATTACACTGTGCTTGGGCTACAAGAATTTGCCTCCACTTATGCAGATAATTAAGGCTGTGAGTTGTTAATAAGCTGCTTCCTGTACTACAAGGTTTGATTCTATCAATCTACATTTGTCTTCAGTGTGATTTGACCAAGTCACTTCACCAAGCAGTACTCCTGGGATGTCCCAGGCTGTTAGCAACTGCATTAAACATTTGTCTTTTGAATGTTTGCATCCTTGACATAGCTGCTAATTAGTGCTTTACTATATGCTATTTGACTATGAATCCCAGCAGGTCTCTTGCAGTTTACTTGGTTGCATAAATGCAGTTTACTGTTGCTAAAGCAAAGCCTGGTTTCAATGTCAACGTATTTTATTTTCTTTACCAAATAGCTGTGAGTGTTTCCGCTCTAAAACTTGAAAAAAGTTTTGAATTAAATCAAATTCCTTATCAGTACAAAACAAGTACATTTTGTTGTTCATGAATTTGTGTTACGAGATTCTTTTTCTCTTTTTACTGAGGGACAAATGTTTATGTGATTCTCCCACTTTGTTGTATTGCAAGCTACCAACTTGATTTGTTATACTGTAGTGTACTAACATTTCACCCAAACCATAATTCTGGAACATGACAAATTTAGCTTCTCTCTCTCTGTTGTACATATTGCCAGGATATATAAAATATGTAAATACATTATTAGACTGTGGCATTTATTTATTTATTTATTTTCATAAGGAAAATATAGGGAAGTATTTTCTGATCTTTAAAAGTAAATTGTGGATGAATTGTTTACATGCACTCTATATCCTTTTTTTGTTCTTCACATGTCCTACATGTTCCCCAACTGGTAGCTACTATGCTCCTATTGTGCCCCAGCAAAAAATCCTGGAATTATGGAACTGCCCCCATCTGATGTTGGGTATGCTGTAGCTACTGATAATGATGTCAGGGATAAGCTGGCACAGTCAGGGGGTGCAGGGTGCTTGTTTGACACCTACACTGTGACCACCACATTCCCTCCATAGATCATGGACACAGTCTGCATGCCTGTCTATGCTCAGGACACATAAACGTCAGAGAGAGGACAGGAAAATGTGGGCACTATAGATCAGGGAAATGTGGTAGCCCCCAGTAGAGACTTGTCTGAATCTGCCCCTAGCACTTGTGGACAGGAAGGTCCACAAAGGGGGGGGGGGGTTGTAATGGTGCTCACTAGAGATATGGTTATCACCTTCTCCCTAAGGTTGTTCTGTGGGTGCCCGTAACCCAACATATATACAGGGCCATCTTGAAGGCATAGGTTAGTTTTACCACAGCCATAGCAGAGATAATATGGGTGATCCAGGGTGTGTATACTGACTTACAAGAATGCTTGCCCTATAAGTGTGATTTGTTAGATAGACTGAATTTACTTACTTATTTGTTTATTTATTACTGACATGTGCTTACCAGTGAAGTCCAATTGGGTAATAAATGCCCATTTTCCATGGAGGCCTAGGGAGAAAAGCTCCTTAGAGTTAAATGACATTGAATAAAACAGCAGTATGGATGCAATTTAAATCATATATACATACAATTTGACACTGCAATACACAGGATGCACTAAAGCATGGGCAGACACCAGCGATATAATAATAAAAGGAAAAATACAATTAAATATGAGAATCAGTATATGCAAAAGTGTTAAAAGCATCGTCTACTATGCTAGGAAATAATCAACAAAAAGCTGATACAAGTCACACCTAAGAATGAAGAGAGGGCAAGTGTCGAAAGGGTATAGATATATAGTATCACGAAAGGTTAAAAGGTTAGTAAGAATATAAAGTATTTCTTGACGTAGATCATACAGGAGAAGTGCATGGGCATAGTCATGAGTTAGTGAGAGAGAATTTAAAAACATGCAGGCTTGATATAGTTCTGATTTAACTTGGCATAGAGTTGCATAGTTTGGCTTTGCAGTGTGAGTACAGACTTTGTCCAGTATGTAATTTTTGTTTGTTTTATAGAGTTCAAGCAGGTTTTGTCTTGAGAGAACAGAGGACAATTTGGGAGACAGTGCTGAAGTACTGAGGAGATAGAAGGGCAGGTATAGGCGTTATATAGCATTCTATGTGCTAGTAGACGTTGGGTAAGGGCTACTTGATGTAGGAGTTTTAACCAATTGACAGCACATAATGCAAAGCAATGACAAGCATTATGAGGCAGGTTAGCTGTAAATATAGCTATCATATTATAGCATTACTCCAGCCGTGATTTAAGAGAGATTTGGATGTTAGCCAAAACAGGTGAACCATAGAGAAGAGACGGTAAAAGATAAGAATTAGCTAGGGTGATTCTCCTATAAGGAGTAATTTTTTTTTTGCTCTGCATGTCACACTTAGCTTTTGATGATTTTTTATACAGTTTCATATGTGTAAGATCATACTTTGAGTTGTTATCTATGGTGAGTAAAAGCAATTTGGTATGGTTAACTACTGCAATAGCTGCATTGTTTAGAGAGGCAATGTGGAAGTTACTTTTAGCATTGGCATGCGACTTTGGAAAAATAGTAGTAGTTTAGTATTTTTGGGATTAAGTAAAAGTTGGTTTTGATGTAACCACAGCATAACAGAATTGAAGGCATCTTGTGCCATGGACTGTAGTTGTAGTGGGCTGTCAGATGAGAAGATGAGATGAGTCATTTGCATACTGAATAAGACAAGCTTGCTGAGAGGAGTTACATAGTTTATTCTTTTTTTTTGCGGGGGTGGGGGGGGTTACATAGGTTATTGATAAAAATGTTTAAGAGCAGTGGACTGAGAATAAAGCCTTGAGGGACACTTGTTTTTAATAGGAGGAAAGGAGAAAGAGAAGAGAGCCATTTGGTTGATATCTTTCAGATAGGTAGTTAGAGAATCATATAAGACTTGGTTTGGAAAGGCCTAGAAAGGGCATCTGAGTCAGACGTTTCTCATGTGACATGGTGTCAAACGCTTTTGAAAAATTAGAAAACCAGAAGAAAGAAACTTTCCATGGTCTCTAGCTTTATAAATTGTGGCAAAAATGTTGAGGAGTGCTGTAGTGATGCTATGACCCAGTCAGAAACCATGTTGTGTTGGGGTTAGATCATTTGTGATAGATTTGCTTGTGAATACTCTTTTCTAGGATCATAGAAATCGGAGAAAAGATGGCAACTGACCTAAAGTCAGAGATTTCAGAAGACTCACCTCTTTTATGGAGGAGAATAATAAAGATTTTTTTTTTCTAAATGGCAGGGACATGGGAGTTTTGAATAAATCTGTTGATGAGAACTGAGACTGGGTATGCAAGCAAATCTGCAGTGAACTTAAGGTACTCAGCAGGGAGATCATCAATAGAAGGAAAACAGGGTTTCAGTTTCTTTAACAGCTGTCTAACATATGATGTGGAGACAGGCTGGGAACTAAAGGCAGGGATTTCGGGCCTATTAGAGTTTTGAGTTTGATTAACTAGTAAGGGAGAGCTGGAGGTAAAAGTGGCTATGATGTTGATGAATAAAGTGTTAAACTTGGTAGCTGTTTCTGAGGTGGATAAATCCATTTAAGAGATTGGTGAAGGATGAGATCCAGATTGAAGAATGCTCTTGATTGGGCTTCAGAATTTCTTTGGATTTTTTTTTTTTTTGTGATTATCTTGTGGGTCTGTATAATATTTTTTTCTAGGTGAATTGCTTCTTGGTGAGGCTACGCAACTCTTTGTATAGATGTACAATTTGAAAGATTATTTCCTTGTGCTATTGTTTCAATCTTTGTCACATTTTTGTATGAGAATTCTAATTGAATTAGTCAGCTAGGGAGTTGAGTATTTATTACTGTTATTTCTGGTAGAAGCAAGAGCATTTAAAGTATTCATAAATATATTGTTGAATTTTCTGACTGCTTCGTCTAGGGGTAGGGTTTTGAGTAGAGACCAGTTAAAGGATTTTAGTAAATTGTTGAGTGCATCAGGATGAAAGTTGGAAAGATTTTTGGTAGCTCTATACTGAATTTTTTTCTTAGCTCGTGTGTGATTTCTCTATTGGCGAATATAGGGTGAAAGGGAATCAGGCTAATAATGTAGATTCATATATCTCTAGGGGTAATGAACATTTCAGCCAAGGCAAACAGGCATTGAGAGTAAGTTGGTGGGTGATTTACGAAGTCAAGGGAAAGTGAGGACAGGGGTTTAGCTACAGTGGTTTGATGCTGGCGAACGGAACAAGCAGTTTGAGATTGGTAAGAGGATGGTTACTAACATTATTCTAGCTTCACAAAGTGATCACTCTGTATCATGGTTGATGAATTTGAGAGATGACTCCAGGAACTACTTAGTATGAAAGGTATAGAGTACTTAGATATGATTTCTCCATTGACAGAGCCACCAACAGGGGAGATTTAAGCAATATTGCCAACCAGAGTGGTGGCAACAGAGCTGGTGGAACAAGGAACAGCTGAGGTTGAGCCTGGATGGGGAAAATGGCAGAGGAATGTAACAGTAATATTTCAGGACATAGAGGCCATGGCAGGTAAGTGTTTAATGAATGATGTTGTCACTGTTGAAATTGGGGAATGTGACAGTGTACACAAAGGAGATTGTAGTGGGTATAAAAGTAAAAGGGATAGGAAGGACAAGTATAAGAGAGACAGAGAGAGAATGGAACAGACAGATCTGAGTAGCAGGGAAAGTGATGAAAAGGATGAAGTAATAGAGGCCATGGGACTAACAGGGGACACAGGGAACAGAGGATGAGAATTCAGTGATGAACAGGCTCAGAGCAGGAAGAGAAAATCGAGGGGAAATGAGTAAATGTTGGACCAGTTCATAGGCAAGTTACCAGCACAGAGAAAGGGAGGCTCAAATGAGGAGCCTGATACATTCAATGTAGAATGTAAGGCACATATAATGGAAATTGATATAGTAGGTGCTGGTGAAAGGGAGACATTTCGGGCATGCTACCCAACATACATATATATAGCAAAGCTCATGGGGATACACCTTTCTGAAAAGTTTAGGCAGCAGTTAAAAAAAGGAGAATTTGTGGACCTCTTTTGTCTATTGAACAGGTCCCCAAAAAGAAGAAGGGGAGGTTAAGGACAAAAAGGATGGAGGACAAAGATCTAGAGATCAAGTGTAGGCCACTGATAAGAAGGACATGAAAGAACTGACTAGTAGATTTTCCAATCTATGCTTGTGTTATGATGAAACATAATCTGCATGGTAAATGGCATTTGGGCATACTTTTATCAAATCATTAAAATGAGAGACAGTTAAGTGGCAGAGGGATGCTAGAGTAGATAACCAATTTAGAAGGCATAACCACATGCAGCCAGAACTTCGTGGGGGAACGTGGACATGTCACTCTTATGATAGACAGATTATGGTCGAAGGATGCAGCACATTGACTGTGGCTTTCCAATAAAGCAGGTTTATGCTGGGCAAGGCAGGACAGGGATACAATTTAGGAACACAAAAACAGAGGAACCTTTCTGGTGTTACAGGTACTATAAAGGTCAATGCATCTTTGCAACATGGAGATACTGTTATCAGTGCTTGGCATATGGAGGTCGGCACAATTGAGGGTCTGTAATAAATCAAGCAATGGCATCTCATATAGGATAAATTGGGTGAAGACAGGGAGCTCTCCCTACACTTATTTTAATTGAAACAATGGTGCCTTGGTTCCAGGTGTACCCAGATAAAGGGGCAACAGCCTTATTTGAAAGGGGGTTTACAGAGAGTTTGTGATTTCATTTAAAAGGCAGAGGGTAGCCTATGAGGCAGAAAACATGCTATCTGCTAGGGAATGGCTAGAGACACCAAGGGGATATTGAACAAAGACGTTCATTTGGGAAGGGTAAAATACCCCTACAAAACACTGCCATTTAAGAATTCATGAGTGTTACCTTTGGATTTGGTACCAAATAAGACAGCAAGAGAATTTAGACTTATTCACCATCTTTCATTTCCTGTAGGGTATTAACATAATGTTGAGGTGCTATGTGTCATTGAACTTGTTTTTGAGCCTGATAGCTACATAAGGCAGAGGTGCATTCATGTCAAGAGCAGATATAAAGGCTGAATCCTAGTTACTGCCCATTAGGGGAAGGGATCAGGAGATTCTGGGTTTTATAGTGGATGCAGAATACTACATTGACTGCTGTATACCAATGAGATATGGAGAGTTTGTGCAAATTTTGAGAAATTTAGATCATTTTTGGAATGGATGGTGTTAGAAGTCCAATGGGTGAAAAGTTACACACTGTTTATAACACTACTTGTTTACAGGACAAGGAGAATCAAACTTGTACGATTTAATAGTGAAAAGAATTGGGAAAATAACTAGAAAGTTTGGGGTACCTTTTGCAGAATAGAAGATTGAGGGATCAATCACATGCTTAGTGTTTCTGGACATTGTAATAGACACATTGGCAGGGGAAATGCAATTATCAAAGGACAAATGTATCAAACTAACAGAGGAACTGGCAACAGACATGGCAGGAAAAAAGATAACATTGAACCAACTGCAGAGACTAGATGAGCTTATGACCTTTGCAGGCAGGATTATTCCCATGAGGAGGTCATTCATGTGGAGATTGGCAGCATAATGCAGGGGGTTATAAAACCATTCCACAGGTTGAGGATCATGGTGTCAGAAATGCAGTAATGGGGTATGGCAAGAGTTCTTCAGGGGGGTTAATGGAGTGTTACTCTGGAAAAGAACAACTAACAAGAAGAGCCATTTGTTCACAGATGCAACAGGAGGTATCAAGTTTGAGGGATACCCAAAGGGCAAATGGTTTGCAAAACAGTGGCCAACAGTAGAAAGTTTCAATGTATAGAGACAGTGCTCCCTTATTTAGTAACTAATTAATGACTGTTCTGTGAAAGGCCATAGAGAGGCTAGAATTTGATAGCAGCAAACTAATAGCACATTTATTTAGAAGGAACTATATCACATGTCCATGCAAAAGGGGGTGTCTGAAATATAATTGATGAGCTTAGGTCATTGAAGATCACAAGCATATAGAAGATGTTTCAGATCATGATGGCTCTAATTACTTTTTTCTTTTGAAGATGTCATAAAACAGCTGATGGAAGTATGAATTCTAGGAAATTCACATAGAACCTTGATAATTGGATGGGAAATTGTAAACTTACCCCGGTCTGTTCCTCATATGCCTTATGAACAGAGGCTGTCAATAAGAAAAGTATTATCCTAACTGTGACACCCCACCACTGGCCCAGTAATAAAGGATCCCCAATCCTCACCATTGGCAACAGTGGGGATGTGCACACTGGAGGATAACAGGTACACACACAGTATTTCTAGTTGCAGCTCCCTGCATCAAGTGCAATTTCCCTTAAGAGCACACAAAGACCACAGTCAGTCTGGGGCTGGTTTCCCCTCTCCTTCTGCAGTTCCCTTTTAAGACTCACCACTGGTACAGCTATAGGGTTGAGATCTCAGCTGACTGACCAAGCCAAGGCCTCCAGCACCCTCTCTGTCCAACCAGTGCTTCGTGTCCCTGGCCAAGTAGCTGACACATACACTCTTTGAGAATTGATTAACACACACACACACACACACACACACACACACACACACACACACACACACACACACACACACACACACACACACACCTGGGAAAGGCTGAAACAGGTCTACTAGATATGCCCCCCTTCTGCCCAGAATATAAGGTAGTTATTACTGCCACCAGCCACTCCTTATCATCTATTTTAAGCACCTTAACAAAGGGTGTCTAATCTTACTGTGTAATGTTACTAGCAATACAAATGGTAGTTTGACCAAGAGCAAGGCTGTTAAGAGTGGCCCACAGTGTCATCAAATAAATATGCAAGTACTTTCAAATATCAGCCACAATGATAGGTTTAAATATATGTAATAATACATAATAAAAGAACAAGAAAATACTCAGTAAATTATCATAGTTACATCAGAGTTTAAAATCACAGGATATATTTAAAACAGCATTGCAGAAATTATTGTACCCTAGTTAACTTACAGAGCAAGGCAAGTCTGGTGAATGGGTCTTCTTGTCAGGTCAAAAATAAAATACAGAATGCACTGCCTCTCTCAGAGAGTTCTTAAATTAATATCTCAAATATTACTGCTGGAATAGCTTGCAGGATGACATCACTTCTTGCCAGCTGACTAGTTCCCAATATATATATATATATATATATATATATATATATATATATATATATATATATATATATATATATATACTGTGAAGGCTGCCAGCCTAGCCAGATAGTATTTTATACATAATTCTATAATTTGTAAATATGAATGTTGAACTACAGAGTTGTTTTCTTAATTGAAAGAATATGCTGTGAAATGTTGAACTTTAAACAATGTAGTAACATTGCCCTCTGCTGTAAAAAGAAAGCTAAGTTAAGCATTTCTTGCCTGTCCTTTGAAGTTGAAATTATTTCATGCCTGTCCCTTTGAAGTTAGAATTTGGAGTCGATGAGTCTGAAGTGAAGCATCCTGCCTATTGTTTTAACTTAAGGAATAATTACTGGAGTTTACATATGGAATGTCTTTTATTGATGTAGTTTCCTGTAGATGCAAGATAACAATTATGTAGTATCTGTTAGCCTGGGAACATCAGGGAAGTGTAAAAGAAATGATGTAATCAGAACAAGAACTGCAATAGCAATTTAAACAGAGAGAATCAGAAGGCATTAAGCATTTTTGTCTTGACCATCTAAATCACAGCACTGTCTCTGTGTTTTCAGCAGGGTAGATTTCCCAAAAGAAATACTGACTGACAGTGGTGCCAATTTCATGTCAGACCTGCTGGCTTGTCTGAGGAAGTCCTGTGGGGTGAAACACATGAAGACCACCCCCTACAATCCCCAGACTAATGGTCTTGTTGAGAGATTAAATTTTACAATCAAGTCCATGCTATGAGTATTTATAGATCAGTTGAAGAGGGAGTGGGAAAAATATTTGCCCCATCTGTTGTTTGCTTACAGAGAAGTTCCCCAGGAACCCACAGGTTTTTCACCCTTTGAGTTGCTGTATGGGCATAGGGTGAGGGGGACCTCTAGATTTAATTTGAGATGCATGGGAAGGTGAGTGTGAGTCTCACAAGGAGTCTGCTGTGGCATATATCCTAAACCTCAGGAAAAGGCTCAGGGAACTCATGGGCTTGGCCCAGGAGAACCTGGCAGAAGCCCAACAACAGAACACGGTGTGGTATGACAGGAATGCTCGAACTAGAAAGTATACTGTGGGGCAGCAGGTAATGGTTCTCATTCCTGTCAGACAACAAGCTGCAAGCAGCTTGGGTGGGTCCCTACAAGGTGGCAAGAAAAGTAAGTGATGTTAACTACATGGTGGAACTGCTAGGCAGATGGCAGGGGGCACAAATGGTACCATGTTAACATGATGAAACCATACCATGATAGGTAGGCCATTGTGCTTTGCATTTGCAGTGGATTGCAGGAGGAGTCTGAGGGAGAGCTAGGGACTGATCTCCTCAGTGAGGCTCGGGCTGACACCTCAGTGGAAGGGGTAGCAATGTCCCACCAGCTATCTCCTACCCAGGTTTGAGAAATCTTAGCAGTGTTGCAGGAATTTGGGGACATGTTCACTTGAAAACCAGGGTGCACCCACCTGGTGCAGCACCAGGTGGATACAGGACCCCAAAAGCCTATTAGGCAGACCCCTTATGGAGTGCCTGAGAGAGTCAAACAGACTTTGAGGGAGGAGGTACAGGAGATGTTGGAACTAGGGGTGATTCAAGAGTCCAACAATCCCTAGGCCTTCCCAGTGGTGCTGGTGCCAAAGAAGGATGGCAGTACCAGGGTCTGTGTGGACTACAGGAAATTAAATAATCACACAGAGTTGGATGCTTACCCCATGTCTAGGACAGATGAGGCCCTAGAGTAGCTGGGTGGGGCTAAGTATCTTACAACCATTGATCTTACCAAGGGTTACTGGCAGGTGTCCTTGACTCCCAGTGCTAGAGAGAAGTCAGCCTTTTTGACTCCTTTTGGCTTTTATGAGTTCACAAAGATGCCCTTTGGGATGAAGAATGACCCAGCAACTTTCCAGAGGCTGGTAGATCTTATCCTAGCAGGAGCAGGAGGGTTTGCCCTTGCTTATCTAGATGATATTGCCATCTATAGCCATTCCTGGCCAGAGCACTTTCAGCATATTAGGGAGGTGCTGGGCAGACTATAGAGGGCAGGGTTGACCATTAAGCCAAGCAAATGTCAGGTGGGTATGGCGGAGGTCTCCTACCTAGGACATAGAGTGCGGAGTGGTAAGATAAGACCAGAAACTGCCAAAGTGGAAGCTATTCAGGCATGGTCTGCACCTGTTACTAAAAAGCAGGTGAGGGAATTTTTAGGGACAGCAGGGTACTACAAAAAGTCCGTCCCCTGTTATAGTACCATAGCTGCTCCCCTCACAGACCTGAAAAGAAAGAACAGGGCAGATAAGGTAGTGTGGACCCCAGCATGTGAGCAGGCATTCCAAAGTTTAAAGAAGCTTTTGGAGGACCCCCTGTGTTAGTCAGTCCAGATTACAGCAAAGAATTTGTTGTGCAGGTGGATACTTCTAACCATGGGGTGGGGGCTGTACTTAGCCATATTTCTTCAGAGGCTGAAGAGCACCCAGTGGTTTATCTCAGTCATAGGCTCCAACCCAGGGAGGAATGCTATGCAGCTGTAGAAAAGGAATGTCTAGCCATAGTGTGGGCATTGCAGAAACTTCAGCCGTATCTGTATGGAAGGAAATTCACTGTTATGACAGATCACAACCCCCTAACATGGTTAAACAGAGTCAGCCAGCAAAATGCCAAGTTGCTAAGATGGAGCCTAGTGTTGCAAGCATATGATATGTCAGTGCAGCACCACAGTGGAAGTAGCAATGTGAATGCAGATGGGCTCTCAAGACAGGAAATGAGGTAGGTATACTCAGATAGACCTGACCCTCTCAAGCAGCATTTCTCAATGGTCACTTGAAAAACTAGCTTGAGTTCTCCGGGGGGGGGGGGGCATGTGAAGGCTGCCAGCCTAGCCAGATAGGATTTTATACATAATTCTATCATTTGTAAATATGAACCTTGAACTACAGACTTGTTTTCTTAATTGAAAGAATATGCTGTGAAATTTTGAACTTTGAACAATGTAGCAACATTGCCCTCTGCTGTAAAGAAAGCCAAGTCAAGCATTTCTTGTCTGTCCTTTGAAGTTGAAATTATGTCATGCCTGTCCCTTTGACGTTAGAATTTGGAGTTGATGAGTCTGGAGTGAAGCATCCTGCCTATTATTTTAACTTAAGGAATAATTACTAGAGTTTACATATGGAATGTCTTTTATTGATGTAGTTTCCTGTAGGTTCAAGATAGCAATTATGTAGTATCTGTTAGCATGGGAACACCAGGAAAGTGTAAAAGAAATGAAGTAATGGGAACAAGGACTGCAATGGCAATTTAAACAGAGAGAATCAGAAGGCATTAAGCATTTTTGTCTTGACCATCTAATTCACAGTACTGCCTTGCTCTATATGTAAATTACCTTAGACTTTTGTTTTCTTTTAGAAATAGCTAGAAACTAGAAAGAATAGAATAAGTGTTTTTCTGTGATGTCAGAACTGTACTACTGATTTATTTTAAGTATATCTGTGTAATCTCTAAACTCTTGACTAGCACTGTATAGTAAGAAGTATTGTCTTGTGTTTTTATTATTTATTATTAAATATTTTAAAACCTTTTAATCTGTGGCTGTTTTGTGTAGAGATAATTTAAGCTCTTAAGAGTACTTGCATGCCTTTGGTAAAACTGTACAAAGCCAATCTAATAGCTTTAGCCCTGGGTTATACTGGCAAATGGATAATAATATTGCACAGTAATAATTGGACACTCTTTTAAGGGCTTTTGAGCAATGGATAGTTATTAGTGGGTGGTGGCAAATGGTACTACCGTATAGTCTGAGTAAAAGGTGCACAGCTGGAGAACCTGTGCCAGCCTTCCCCTGAAGTTTCTGTGTGGTTGTATAAACTCTTATCTCAAAGTGTGTGTGTGTCAGCTACTTGGGCAGGGACATGAAGCACTGGTTGGACAGAGAGGGTGCTGGAGATTTTAGCTTGTCCACTGGCTGAGATCTGGACCATATAGCTGTGCTAGTGGGGAGTCTTATTAGGGACCTGGAGAGCAAGGGAGTGACCAGCCCCAGACTGACTGTGATCTCTGTGTGTTGTTAAGGGAAATTGCACTTTACTGTGTGTATTTGTTATCCTTTCCTCATATATGAGATGCCCTCTCTGGTGTTAGTGGTGAGGATTGAGGCTCCTTGATTGATGGGCCAGGGCACAGGTGTCACGTATACTGTAGTACCTTTTTAGGCAGTGCTCCAAAGACCAAATTACCACCATAAGAGCTACAAACAAATGCAATCTGAGGGTCATGCTGCTCAATGCTAGAAGTCTAAATCTCAAAATGCACTCACTCGACGCACTCCTTAAAATGGAGAACATCGACATTTGTGCTGTAACAGAGACCTGGTTCAAGACAGAAGAAAGCACACCTATGCTACCAGGCTATAATTCTTTCCACACCTTTTGGCCCCAGTACTTGGACTGAAGCTCCAAAGGTGGTGGTGTTTCCATATTCATAAAGGGTGTGCACACCTCCAGACTGGTAGCCCAACATAACGCATCAGAGATACTTCAGGTGCAGCTAACATTGGGTAAGACAGCAACTCAGGTTGTAGCCTGCTATAGGTCCCCAGCCATGTCCCAAGACTCACACTCCACGTTCCTAAGAACCCTGGAGAATATTAGGGTCCAACCTAACATTCTCATACTAGGTTACTTCAACTACCCCTCCATTAACTGGGAATACTACTCATGTACCAATACACTCGCCCAACGTTTCCTGGAGTTCATTAATTCCAATGCCCTGGACCAGCTCATTCTTACCCCCACTAGAGGTAGCAACATCCTTGACCTTGTCATTACTAACATAGGCGACTGTTGCTCTATACCAATAATCAGCTCCTCCCTGATTAGATATGATCACAAACTAATCACCTTGGAAATACATATCCCTCCCACCCCCTTCCACAAAGGTAACCACCATGAAAAACATCTCTAAAGCTAACTTTGAGCTCCTAAAAACAGAGGTGGCTAACTTCATGGCACCCATGCAAATGGAGAATAGATGCATGACCACTGAATCATACACCAATGCACTATATGAACACATACATAAATGCATGGATCTCGCCATACCCAATAGAACCAAGATGCTCTGCTCCAAAAAAGGAAGCCAATCTGGTGGTCCACTGCCATAAACAAACTCTACATTAGAAGGAGGAAACTGATGCGGAATAAGGTGAAGTCCCAAGACTGGAAAAAACTCCCTTATCAGCCTCAACAAAAAGTTGAGATCCCACATCAAATCCTTTAAAGCTAGCTATGAAAACAGAATCAGAATTGTAATCAATAGTAAAGACTACCACAAGGTCTTCTATGGTTATGTAAAGAATCTCCATGGCAATACCCAGATTTGCTCTGAGCTACTACACAATGGTACCTCCTATACTGAGCCAACAGATATTGCCAATATACTGGCCGACAGATTCAGTGCCAACTTTACGCCTCTCCCCCCCAAAGGACCAATCACAATACCAGTAGATTGCCAGGCACCCAGTATTACTGCTGCACAGGTTAAAACAGCACTGTCCAAGGCCAAGAATACAGCTTCTATGGGACCTGACAATATCCCTGGCTGTGTTCTACATGAACTACAGAGTGAACTGGCACCTCACCTGTGTGCCCTGTTCAATCACCGCCTCACCTCAGGCTTTGTCCCTACTGAATGGTGCACTGCTACATTTATCCCTCTCCACAAAGGAGGAGCAACTACAGACCCTGGGAACTATCACCCCATTAGCCTGAAGAGTCTGATATGCAAAGCTATGGAATGCATCATCATCGACCTAATAAACAAGGATATAGGGACTCTCCAAACTCTGGATCCCACACAGTTTGATTTTGTGAAGGGTAGATCATGCCTGCTCAACTTGGTTGACTTCTTTGAGTCAGTCACCAGAGCTGTGGATGAAGGCAAGGTGGTTCATACAGCCTACCTTGATCTGGCCAAGGTCTTTGATACCATTCCCCACTCAGGAATCATAGAAAAACTCACTAAGCTAGGCATCAACCCCTATATCATTAGGTGGGTTGCAAACTGGCTCACAGATAGAACCCACAGTGTGAAAGTAGCTGACTCCAAGTCAGACTGCCAACTAGTCATGAGTGAAGTCCCACACGGTTTGGTCCTGGATCCTCTCCTGTTTGGTATCTACTTCTCTGAAGTCCAGGCCAATAGAAAGGGACTCTGGTTGACAAAGTTCACAGACAATTGCAAGTTGGGAGCTATTATTAACTCCCCAAGTGATGCTGACATCCTAAAGAATAGCCTCACTGAGACCTACGACTGGTGTCAGAACCATGGCCTTAAGTTCAATGCCAAAAAATGTGCCATCTTCCCCTTTGGGAAAAACCCGGTTCCCATGAATTACCACATTGATGGTAGTCCATTAAACACAGAAGGCGTTATAAGAGATCTGGGAACACAGGTTGACAGCAACCTCTCTTTTGATCACTACACTGCCACTGTGGTCAGAAAGTCTTTCTATGTGGCACATCTCATTACTAAGGGTTTTGCATCCAGATAGAAAGAGGTCATTGTCTCCCTCTTCGCTTCCCTTATTAGGCCAGTCATCGAGTACAATGCCCTATTTGGCATGTACCTCACTAGACACCTGCAACAACTGGAGAGGCTGAAAAAGTACCTCACAAAGAAGATCCTAGGCCTTAAAAACTTGTCCTATATGGACAGACTAAAAAAAATCCAACTATTCTCTGTCTCATATCGCCTACTTAGAGGTGATGTCTGCTTGACTTACAAAGCCATGTCTGACCCAGCTCTGTTAGAAATGCTATGTCTAAAGAAATCCCAATCACTCCACACCACATGCTCCAAAGACCTCAACCTCATTACCATAATCAACAGCACATACTGGAGCGACAGATTCATAACCCAGAGACTGCCCATGCTATGGAATAGACTTCCCATACATATCAAGCAGAGCACCTCACTGACCCTCTTCAAGAAAAATCTTGCTGAGTAGATGGGAAATAGAAAATTCACCCCAGGGATAACTCCAGTGGCTCTACTCGACAGAGATACTGGGAACTAAGGTCAGGTGGCATAATGCCAGGGTAATCCTGTGGATGGGCTTGTAAAGGCCCCAGGGCCATTAGCCTAGTACACACCTATGAACCTATGAACTGCCAACATTTAGCATTTCTCTGTGAAAATACATAGCCTTCAGATCTTTGCACCTGCTGGAAGACATAAAACTATAAAAAAACTTATAAGACAATGCAGAAAGCTCCCTAGTTTTAGACATCCTGTCTCCTTGCTGCATTGAAACCATCTTTTTATGGCGCAGTTATAAAGTAATTTAATTTCAACTATTTTTCTGAAATTTTGCAAGTTAACTTTCTATGTTCCAGTTTCAACTGTTAAAATATATACATTTACACAGTTACAATAGTTTATGTACATTTCCATTCTCTTCCAGTAGGATACACTCTGGACACATCTCTGAGCTGAGTACTCTACAAAATATCTCTTCAGTACACATGTCTGTACAAACCATCTTATATGACATACAGTTCTAATACATTTGTAGCACAAGCATATAAATCATGCTGATATTCACAAATGACATATGATTATTTACAAAATTCCAGCTAGCTGTGCTGGCAGTACCTCCTTTTGTCACACTAACTAACACCTCTCCTACAAGTCTCTCAGTTACCTCCCTACTAACATGCCCCCCATGTAGGCGCCCATGTGTGGTTAGGCTTATAAGGACCCTAGTGATCATCAACATCAACATAGTAACAACCTATGAACTTATGAGACTATAAGAATAGATTGGGATTAGTTATTCTTTTTATAAAGTATATTAATTTATTTCATGTTATATCAAAGTGAACTGAATGGTTAGAAGTTTTGTATTTGAAAAGGCTGGACATTAAATACATTTGAAGAAATAGGTATGGAGGAGGATTTAGTCTGAGTATAGGGAAAGTGGCAGGTAGTATGTGAGTCTAAATAAAGTGAGAGAGTACCATGGTAGGTAGTAAGGTGACAGAAAATGAACAGTAGAGATGGGAAGATGCACAAGGATAACATGGTAGATATAGAGGACTATGGAGTAGTTAAGAGGAAACTGTAGTTGAATGAAATGGAAAAGATGTTAAATGAGAAGGGAGGAAGTAAGGGGAAAATGATGACAGTGGAATTGGTTTGGTAGAGATTCCAGGCAAGCGGAGCCCTTATTAAGGGAATAGGGAAAGATAATATTTTAAAAGAGAATAGTCAGTTAGAGGAATGTAGAATATATCATGGTGTAGTAGGTTGAAATTGTTAATTAAAGGAAGTATTAGTAAGAGAATAATTAAATGGGTGATGTGTATAGTAAAGGGTTTGTGGGTATTACATTTTGGGTTAATATTATGAAAGGATAGGTAATACTGAAGAAGGACTTGCTGGAGAGGAAGAAGTTAATATTGTACAAAGGGAAAAGGAGAATAAAAATCGATCTGTAAAATTTAACTGTAAAATACGTGCTGCAAAATAATGAAATAGAAAATAGGAGGTAGTCCACATTCGAGTTATAAATGGAATATCCTTTTGATACAAAAATTGATTGTGTGTTTCAATAAAGAATATTCCATTTTTAACTCAACTGTGGACTACCTACTATTTTCTATGCGATTATTTTGTAGCATGTATTTTATAGTTATATTTTACAGTTCAATTTTTATTAAGTGAACTAAGTGCATAACATAATTCAGGAAGTGAACATCACACCCTCCACACTGCACAATTTCTTATTGGTTTATATGTCCAGACGCATGCAACAACTGAAACACCCACACAGATACCTTACTAAAAGAATGCAAGGTCTAAACAACATGTCCTACATGGACCATTTCAAAGCCCTGTCAGTATATTCAGTATTCTACAGACTGCTAAGAGGTGATCTGTATCTGGCATACAAGGCATCCTCTGACCCAATACTTATGGATTTACTGCACATCAGCAAGTCAAATGGCATAAAAAATGCACGGTCTAGGGAACTGAACCTCTTCTGCAACATCAGCAGAATGGTTTGGGGGAACAGGTATATCTTGCATTGGATACCATTACTCTGCAACAGACTCCCCATCCACATACAACAAAGTTCATCTCTGTACATATTCAAGTACAACTTGAATGTATAGATGAAAAACAAAACATTTACTCCAGGACTGTCTCTTGTGCTACTAATGGATAGAGGCAACTCCTAAATGCTTTATCCCATGCACGAGTCCCCTTAAATTATCTATGGTATGATCCCAGTTATTCTTATTAGGAGTAATATAGAACTTTTGACCATGGGATGAGTAAGGCCACTCTCTAACTAAATGGGATAGTTTATCTAGGCACAAAAAAGAGAAAACCCCAGGGCTTAAAATGGCTTGCAAGCACATCTAGCCTAGTACTTAGCTATGAACTACATAATTTAACTGTGGCCGCTCATCATGCAAATGCACTCAGAGTGATGCGGCAAAGTTTTCTGCATCTGGCCCTTTGTTTTGCGAATATGTACATTACTTGCCAGACAATAAATGTGAATAAATAGTTCCTTATCATTGAGTTATATGTAACATTTGGGGAACTAAAATACAATTATTCAGATTAAACACAAAATGCATTTATCTTACTCATATTCTCTTGTTATAATAAAATGAGTCCAGCGATGCTGTGTATAACCTTCCTACGCAATAATGCGAAGGCAAAATGAAAGGCCACTATCAAGTGCTGAAGCATACGGTTTCACTAAATAATAAATTCATCTATTTTCTCTAAAGGTGAAAGTTAAAAAGCAATTCTCTCACATTATTTTCTTTCTAATGGAAATGAAAAAATGAGCTGTGTGCTTGGGTCACTCTACTGAAACAGCTGTCATAGGGAAATGTAATTAATATGGTTGGTAGACTGCAAACTAGTTGCTTACTTCATTTATAAAAGAGCTCTGCCATTAAACACTTCACTGAGAAATGGAGCAACAGATATTCTACAGCATGCAAAGCACTTGTAATTTCTAATACTGCACTGAAAATTAAACCTTTATGGCCTGATGTTATGAAGCAAATTTCAACATAGCATTAGTAATTACAGAGCCAAGCTCTTATGTTCCCATTCCTGTTGCTACACATTATAATTTATAACTTTCTGCTGTCCTAATGCCAGGTATGTTTAGGGATTGTAAATGAAATGTATGAGCTTGTGTTCTGAATCTCTAATGTTTCATTACATCCAGACTGGAGATGTCATTTAGTAACACATTTTATTCATAACTGAATGGAAGATAAGTGGAAAAAACAAGCTTCCTAAATGCTGTCTACGCCTCTGTAAATGCATTACAGAAGTTTGATATTGTTCTGCGATAATTCAGATCAGAACATTAGTCATTCACAGCCGAACCATTAGTCAAATAATTTTAAGTGCAGTGGTTTATACATTAATTTAATAATAACTGCAGTTTTGTAATGAACGTACTACTCTGACAACTGCATTATAATATATAGTAATACAACAACAACAGCATTGTAATGTTTCACAGAATACAGCATGACAACAATTATGATTTTCTAGCAAGTACATAAACAATGCACTCTACTCAAAAGCAATGAACCATTACAACTCTGCAGCTGTGAGTAAATTACCATTGGTGAGAACATCTAACAGCCTACAGCATTCAGAAACTATTATCATTTGTACTGTGCACTATATATATGCTGTCATGGCAGACAGATCTTTACTACAAATGTTCAAACCAAAAAAACTGTCTGCCAGGTGCAAGGGAGTTTGCATCTGCTGACAGGCACATTATTGCCATTTGTGATTCAAATACAAGATTTATCTTAAACTTATACTGCTACATGTTGTGCTGTGCAGGCATTTATCAGTGAAGGTGGTATGCATGTGTTCATTCATCAGTGAAAAAGAGCCCCTCCCCCGTACTGTGATTTGTAGATTCAGTAGGAGGCATCACCCACTAGCCACTTGACTGGCAATATTATTGGAAGTTAAGTAATACATTTAAGAGCTGCGTCAGTTTTACTATAGTAAAAGCAAAACAAACAAAAAAATGGGACTCTGTGTTGGGGGGACACCTCACAAGACTTCTGTCTATAGTCGTAGACAACTTGGGTTCTGTCTGAAAAGAGTCTTCAGAGAGATGTATATATCCGGTTATTAAATAAAAAACAAACAAATAAATAAGCAAACTGTTTTGCCACCAGCATTGTGGAATGAAAGCTGTCACTCACACATACAGTCAAAGTTGGAATCCTTTTACAGACCCAAAAACATTCTAATAAGCTGAAAAAGCTGATATTTTCCAAAAGGGCTTTATCATAATTTATGTAGCTTCTGCTACATGGAATGGCCACTGGCAATTCTGATCAACATCAACTGATGAAAAATAAGGAATGTCTGGTGAGAGTTATCTCCTACTAAGCCATTTGGTGCAAACCAGTAACCTAGGCAACACCCCATGCATAATTTCCATGGTGTGATAAGGATCTGATAATAATGGCAGACAGAAACAGGTA
This sequence comes from Protopterus annectens, assembly GCF_019279795.1. Classification (NCBI taxonomy): domain Eukaryota; kingdom Metazoa; phylum Chordata; order Ceratodontiformes; family Protopteridae; genus Protopterus; species Protopterus annectens. The sequence goes on from NC_056736.1 coordinate 655,576,218, forward strand.
AAGATGGGAGAAGTCACTTTTTTATTTAAAAATGAAGTTGGAAATGAAACAATAATTTCAATATAAAAATACTAATAAAAAAGGTAACCATTTAAAATGTCAGGACACACAATGCTGAGTCCTGCAATGCAGAAACTGAATGACCAAAAATCCAGACTTACGTATACTAAGTCCAAGAGTGACACTTCTCAGAATGTTCCCTTTTCTCCAAGGTATGGTGATCTTGGGATGGGTGTATGCAAGTTCAGGGATGTCAGGGGATTGTTGTTCCCTGCATCAGGGCTACAGAGCTACAGGGCTTACTCCCCTGCAAAAAAAATGTTTCAAGGAGAACGGCAGTGCTAGATATTCACTCTTCTCTTCCATTTTCAGTCATGTTTAGGGAGCCAATAAAAAATCTGCAGTGTGATACAATACTAACATGTTGTTTGGGAAATCTTAGACACACATATAATCATTAAACCAAGTATAGGTAGCTCCACCTAATTCAGGATTAACAATCTGTCTGGATTTGATGTTTGTTACCATCTGTTTTTCTTTTTACCATCATTATAAATTTAGAATATTTCTACTCAGTATACAAATAGTGAGATAACAGGCGTAATGTGTGACACGCTACTGATTTTATTAGTCTGGGCATTAACAAGCCTACCTTGGGTCACTATATTGACTGACGGCTATTCCTATCATCCTTACATAACTTGCCAAAAAACTTGATAGTTAAGAACTACTGGTTGTCAGTATTTATTGCATGCACACAAAAAACGAAACAAGCCGAACCAGCAGGGTAACCAATAAACAATTCCAAGTCGTCTGTAATAATTCCAAAGAAGATAAAACAGTTGATAAAAATTAATTTATTCCAAACTGGATGAAACAACAGTATCACAAACACCCACGAACACTCCGTGGAAGCCACAGCAAGAAATTTAGTTAAGCACTTTCTCCTGGTATCAGTGCCAGGCTTCTTCAGAATATTTTTAAAAATAGGCAACCATGTGCTTAAATAACTTCTCGTAACATCATGTGACCTCCACGTCATTAATAACAAAAGTTTGTTTTTACAAAATAAGTTACAAACATTCAGTTCTTTAAAATACCCGAACCCAATGTTAAAAATTTAAAATTATTATTGCACCTTAAATACATAGACATTGCAAAAATATAAATTGATATAATGTAGTATGATATAGAATATACTACACTGAGTGACGGCTATTCTTTACATAACTTTCCAAAAAACTTCATAGTTAAGAACTACTGGTTGTCAGTGTTTATTGCATGCACAAATACCATGTTTCAAAGTTGTACAAGGTACTTATCAACACGACATTGATGACAGTTGAGAGAGGGTCAGTAGTTTATTCCTTAATTCCCATTGACAACATTATAGCTTCTCTTCACTCTACCTTTGTTAATTCATCCACCCAAAACTCCTTTCTCCCGTTTTTGCAAGTGGGATTAGGGTGTCACTTCAGCAGTAACAATCATCTACAGCCAGTATTCACATTGCTGGGTATTTAGCCCTGCTACAGGTGTTCTCCCATACCATACCATACAGATGCACGCTCACACCTATGGACAATGTAGAGCATCCAGTCCACCTAAGGCATGTCTTTGGAATGTGGAAAGAAACCAGAGCACTCAGAGGCAACTCACACAAACTCAGGCAGGACATGCAGACTCGATGCAGGAGGCACCTTAGCTGAGATTTGAAACAGAGAACCTCTTGCAGTGAGACAACAATGCTATCTGCTGCACCACACTGTGGCCCTACTTGAGTACCCTTTTTAATACTATAATTAGCTATAAACATGTTTCTCTCAAATAAAAGCCTTTGAATAGTTAGAAAATAGAATTTTAATAGCAAAGAATGGCCAACTTCCAGGGTTATTTTATTTATTATTTTTAATACAGTGCACTAACCATATTTACCAAGAATGTTTGTACTTTGTTTTAATAGGATCACTTAACTTTTTGTTAAATGCCAAACAATTACAACTGCATAAGAGTGGAGGGTTTTAATTCTTCTCGCATTAATAATTCCATTTATGAAGATGCCATATTAATGGGTTCTAAATGCAATATCTTTAAAATGTACTTAAGAATGCAGATAAAATGTGTTCTAAGTGTAAATATTTAGCTGAAGTGCAACTTGAATTAGTTAACATTGAAAACATAAAATCGGACAATGCTTTGAATGAGCTTCTGTATGACATTCCATGTGCCTAATAGCTTTGCCCCTTTCACCCTCATATGTCCTGCAGTTTAGCCCATAAGCTTATGGCTATGAGCTGCTACTGAGTTTCACCCTGTAGTCCTGATTGATTCCTTTGTCTGCATTTACCTAACATATCATTCTGAAAAAGCCACTGATGGTGCGCTTCGGTCACACCAGGAAAAAATATTAAAATGATTAATAAGCAAGTGCAATTTAAAAATATGTTAATTCGTAGTCAGCAGTGTATTAGTATGATAGATTAGGGTATAATATTTATGGAAGATAATTCACTATATGAAAATCAAAATTAGAAGTATGCTAGCTCTAGAGAGAGAAAAGCACTTAAAATTCTAAGAAATACCAGATGTGTGGTCTTGGGCAAGCATTATCAAAAGATAGAATTACTTTAGATTTAATTACTAGTTAAGTCTGCAACAGAAATAGGTAAAATGACTTAACATCCTAATTCTGGATGACTTTGTGTTAAATGTTGATGCTTGCAGATCTATTGATATGATCGAAAACAGTGTTGCCATTTTATCATACCCGAATGCAAAATTATGGAACACATTATTCTGTCAGCCTATGCTGAAAATATGTAAACTTGCATATATTCAGATTGTAGTCATATCCTCCCTTCTGACTTAGAGCCCCACTAAAAAAGAAGGTAAAATTCTCCTATTAAAATAGCATTGTCAGTGCATTCAAACTTTCCATAAGCTTCATCATTTGCTATTCACACTAGATAAAGATGCACTTGGAAAACTTTGGCATATATTTTCAATATCTCAAAGACTACAAAAGACATCCCACAAACACAGCGTGCAATACTCTACCCCTTCACTAAGTGTCAGCTCTGAAGTCTGTCTATGACCATCAATGTATAACCAAAACTGGCCCACAGTAGTCTGTTCTCAAATCTTAGATTACTTACAGAAATGAAGTATACATTCAGATGAACAGTGCAGCTTTATACAATACTGAGCATCAACTGCTATTTAGTATTTAACTGAGAAAATAAACAATAATACTCATCAAAACCAAAATGGTGTCAAAGAAACGACAGGCCAAGTACTGAGAAAATATTTAATATGAAGCGCTTTTTGTTTCACACAAATTATCAAACATCTTCAGATAAGGTGCAATCAAAAACCACAATGTTTATAAAGTTGCCAAACAAATCATGTGATTAAGTACAACCAATCACGAATTGTTAGGTCGTAGTAACCCCCCCCCCCTTCACAAATAAATAACTCTTACATCATCTGAACATGAGTATACTCATGTTGGTTGTTCTGGATCACATGATTTGTTTGGCAACTTTTTAAACATTGTGGTTTTTGATTGTACCTTATCTGAAGAAGTTTGATAATTTGTGTCAAACGAAAAGCGCTTCATATTAAATATTGACTCAGTACTTGACCTGTCATTCCTTGGACACCATTTCGGTTTTGTTCAGTGTAGTTTGTTGTTTCTTATTGTTTTTTGAATAATACTCATCAACCGCACTTTATCAGAACTTACATTCCATGCCTCTGGAAAATATCTTACATTACCCCACTACATAAAGGAGGGAACTCCACTGAGCTCTCTAATTATAGCCCCATAGCAATTCTATCCCTACTTGCCAAAATGCTAGAAAAATGTGTTCATACCCAGCTTTTAAACTACCTTGTATGTAACAGTCTCCTATCTGATACACAACACGGCTTCCACCACAATCACAGTACCACATCCGCTCTTCTAAATTATACTAACACTATCAACCGGTACAGAATGAAGGCAAATTGGTATCCTCCATTTTCTTACACATGTCTGAAGCATTCAATACAGTTTCCCACCAGACACTCTTCACTGAACTTGCTTCACTTAAACTCAGTCATTCATCTCTAGCTTGGTTCCATAACTACCTAACAGATCACCAGCAAGCTGTCAAATGGCAGCAAGACCTCTTTTCTCTTCTTCCAGTTAGCATGGGTGTCCGTCAGGGCTTAGTCCTAGGTCCTCTTCATTTTATTATATTTACCGATAAACTTCAAACAACTACCCAACTTGCAACCATTATCCAGTATGCAGATGACCCTACACTAATCTTTGCCGCATCCACCCTACAACAATTCGAAGCAACACAACAGGCCTTCTCAGTCATGGAATCATGGCTATCTGACTCAAATCTGATTCTTAACCCTAACAAAACTAAGCTCATGCTCTTTCAACCTGTCAAATCCCCTGACTCCCAATCTTCATCTCATATTCACTCAGCAACAGTTCCCCAAACTAAATTGTTAGGTGTAATAATCAACAACAGCATGATATTTGACAAACACATATCACAGACCATCAAAAGGACACGCATAAAACTAGATTCTCTTTACAGACTTAAACCTTTCCTCACTCCTGCTACAAGACAAGCTATTGCCAGAACCCAGCTTCTCTGTACCCTTCTGTATGCCTCCCCATTCCTTACCAACTTAAAGAAAACAGATTTAGCAAAACTTGAGATTTGCTAAAATAAAATAGCAAAATTTGCAACAAAGTCCCCTAACCAAAGGCATTACTGCTTGGCCTTAAAACAGCTCAACTAGTTAGAACTACTCCACTACTTAACCTTTACCCAACTCTCTACAACCCACAAAATCTTTCATTATCTAGACAATGTTCCTGCCCTCCAACAACTGATCCATCCCTATACTAACCCTAGTATCCTCCACTCCTCTAATAAATCTCTCCTACACACTTCCAAATCAAACAATTGTTGACTCTATATTCCAACTATATCTCAAAATTTGGAATACTGTCCCTCAGCCTATCTTAAATACTCCAAACTTAACTCAATTCAAGAAACTACTTAAGAACTACCTAAGTAATAACTGGCTGTGCTCATGCTACACACCTGGCTAAACCCCAATCGTCCTTCCTTTATCACTCTCCGGTCTACCCTCCATCCACTTATGTCCATCATATGTAAATGAATCACTTTTTATACCATCCCTTTTCTTTCATAATTTTTCCACCCATATCTTTTCACAGCCCAATCTTTTCCTTTCCCTCTCAGACGCACTAAACCCTTATCATCCACTCATTTGCCTTACTATCTAAACCTACCCACCTTTTCTTTTCCTGCACTCCCTGTTCCCTATACTCTCATTCTCACTAGCTAAACTGTCTCTTACTATCTCCTTGGTGCCATATTTTTATTTTTATTTTATTTTACATTTGTTGATCGGGATAGTCCGACTGGATGCATGTCCATTTTCAGCAGAGGCCCGGGGAGAAAAGCTCCATGGAATAACAAATCATCATAACATGTCACATATTACAAATAACAAATATATTATTTACAGAGATTAGATAGGCAGAATATACAAATTACATATAGAATATTTTTAATGATTAGAAGAGCAAACATTATAACAAATCATCAGGTAGTGTTATTCAGTGAGAGAATCGGATAAAAATACATAGTCGGCTACCTAGTAGATTTACACATTCCAGAGACAGGTTAACCAGGCTTGATACAGTGATGTATCCAGTTTGTTCCCAGATGGTGTTTGAGCTTAGTTTTGAACTGACCAAGTGAAGACAGTAAGTTAATGTGCGAGCCATTTCCAGTGTTTGCTTATTAACAGTTTCCCTCTCTGCCCCTATTTTCTTTACATTCCACCTAGGTTAAATAATCTGCAGTTCTTGGCTATATTATTAAACTGAAGTACCTGCTTTAAACCTCTGTGTGAAATATTATAGCACCTGCAATCATATGACTGTAGTTTGCTATACAAAGTGACCAAATTGCACAACTTGTAAGATAATATGTCCTTAACTTTGTGTAACCAGGAATATAAGTTCAGGTCCTTATATGAGCATCTTAAAATTGCATAATGTAAAGCTTTTAAATTATACTACTGTCTGTATCTGTTGTAAGTTGTTTTATACCTCCTATTTTATCCTTGTAATGTTTGAATTCTTCCATTTTCTAACACTGTTTAATTTGTAACTGTAACTTGCTATGGAGATTTTCTCCACAGACCTTCACTGAAAATAGGCTCTGTTCCCAGTAGGACTTTCCAGGTAAACAAATATGGAACACAGATATTTAATTTAGGCTATATTTGTGGACGAGAAAAAATCTTGTGAAGAAGTCAATTACAACATACTACAACAAAAACTAAAATATTGTGGCTTCCCAGCTGAAGTCTAGATCTGGTTCTCAGATGACCTACTACGGCATTTACTGTCACTTGTAAAGACATACAAACTGGTACAATTTCCTGCAATGGCAGTTTTGCTCAAAGGCCTGCTCTAGGACATTTGCTGTTCTCACTATTCATAAGTGAGCTTCCTTGAGACCTACAACATTTAATTAGCATATTGTAGGCAGATGGCACAGTTTTTACTAAGGCTGGGCTCTTTTCAGAGGAATTTAACTCTTTAGTTCCAGATGATTTAGCTCTATTATGGAAGTAGCTCCAAAACCAGGCTAAGTTTACCTCCCCCCCAAAAATATATCCTCAGTTATAATTCATAGGTTCATAGGTGTATACTAAACTAATGACCACAAGGACCTTTTTAAGCCTAGCCATGCATCCCAGATCTCTGACAAGTGCTGGTACCCTTGATAGATGTAAGCAGGGGTTTGGGAGGTGAAAAATTACAAGCAGGGGCCTGCGACACGAGTCATTTACAGGCTGCTTGTGTCCATTAGAGACACAGGTGCCAAACCAGGGATGAATTTCCTGTTCCCTATCCAAATGTCCAAATTACACTTGAATTGGGTTAAGGAGGAACTGCTTCACATGGACGGGTAGCCTGTTCCAGATAAGGGGTAGTCTCTGAGATACATACCTGTCTCTCCATCAGGTCCTATTTATATCACAGGCAAGATTTAAGTCTTTAGAATGCTAATTCTGGTGCTGTTTGTTTTCCGGATATGCAGGATATCCATCATAGTGAGGTCTGACATTGCCCTGTATGCCAGGCATAGATCTCCCCTCAAAAGCCTGTAGGAGACAGAATACAGGGATAGGGCCTTGAATCAGTCTACATAGGACATGTTACTTACCCCCAGTATTCTTTTAGTGAGGAGCCTCTGGGGATATGCCTAGTTAGGTACATACCAAATGGGGAATTGTACTCAGTGCTAGGTCTGATGAATACCGAATGCAGTGAAACAATGACTTCCTTGGACCTAGATGCCATACCTTTGTTTATAAGTTGCACACCATAGAATGAGTTTCTCACTATTGTAGACACATGATGGTCAAAGGCTAGATTACTGTCTGTGTGTTTCCCCAAGTCCCTGATTACTGGGTCAGATCTTAGGGGTATGTTTTCAATATGATAGTTACCAGAGGTGGATGACTTCCCGAAGGATACTATTATGCATTTCTTGCCATTTTATTTAAGTCCATGGCTCTAATATGAGTTATTTACCTGTGTCAGCCATTCCTGGAGAACATCTGTGTCAGTGGAGTATTCAATGACAGCTCCTAATTTGCTATCATCTGCAAATTTAGTCATCCAGAGGCTATTTACACTTGTTTTGACTTCAGAGAAGTGAATGCCAAAAAGGAGAGAGCCCAGAGCCAGTCCCCGAGGGACCCTGCTTGTGACTGGCCTCTTTGTAGAGCTGGACTTCCCAATTCTAACTTCCTGGGTCCTGTCTGTGAGCCAGCTGGCTATCCACCAGGTGACATAAGGGTTTGTACCTAACCTCTTGAGTTTGTCAACAATGCCAGAGTGGGGTATTGTGTCAAATGCTTTGGCCAGGTCAAGGTAAGCAGTGTAAACCATTTTGCCCTCATCCATTGCCTTGGTGATCTTCTCAAGGAACCAAGTTGAGTAGGCATGACTTGCTCTTGATGAAACCAAACTTGGTTTGGTCCAGTGTCTGGAGGCTTCCTATTTCATTATTGATCATTTCCATGACAATTCTTTCCATAATTTTGCATATGAGACTATTGAGACTTATGGGTCTGTAGTTTCCAGGGTCTATAGATGGTCCAACTTTGTGCAGAGCAATGACTGTTGCTGTTCTCCATTAATGAGGCATAAAGCCTATTTGAAGGCTACAATTAAATAGCAATTCCATGATAGGTCATGTTTCATGCTATTTAGAAGGCATCCTGGGTCCACTGATGCATTGTTTTGGCCTTAGAGCTAGCATTAAGCACCTGTCCCCTAGTGATAGCAGGGGGAATTATATCTGATGGTATTTCCTGAGGTAAAGTTTGGAGGAGAGAGGAGTAATTGTTGGTATACCCCAAATATTTATCCAGGTATCTCAGTCACTGAGCTTGAAAGACCCACTTAGACAAAGTCTATCAGTAAAAAACAAAACATGTTTAACAATGACAAAGAACTTTAATAAAAATGAAATAAAATAAGGTAAACACTTTTGTAGAGAGAACTCCACTTCTTCAGATCATGAGTCAAATAAATAAAACAATCAATTTATATTGAATCAAATAAATTAAACAATCGATTTATATTGAATCAAATAAAGGTCTATCAGTAGTTAGCCAACAGAACTCCTTGGAATTTATATTGAATCATAACTTAACCATTCTTGGCCATGTAGAAACCTGGTCACAAAAGGTATTAATATTTTATTTATTTATTTTGTTTTATTTTACATTTGTTTACCGGGAAGGTAAGTGCCCATTTTCAGTGGAGGCCTGGGAAGAAAAGCTCCAAGTAGTACAAAGATAGTTTGAAAGACTATAGTACATTCTAATATAATCAGGTATTAGTTTGAAAATGTACAGTACATTCTAATATAATCAGGTATATACATTAACTAATACATAGAATAGCAAATTCAGACAATTTGATGATTAACCAGGGAATAAGTAATTGAATATGAGTTATATCAATAATAGCTTTTGTTGAGTTTACAGTACATATGTATGCACACTTGTTGTATTTCCAATGCACACTACCAGTTGTTCAGAAGTTAGCAGCATGTGGTATTTACAATATATGATAAATATTGAGGGAGTGTACATTATTCCTTTTGAGCAGGTACAGTGTTAGCTGTTAGATTAGAGAGCAGTCATACTGAGTTCTACGAAGGTAGTGAGAGTGAGGTTGGTGTTTAGATGATGCTTAGCCTGGGGGAAGGCAGGAGCAGAGCCAGGATTTTGATAGGTGAGAATTTAAGAATGCTTTGAATTGTCTTGAAAAGGAACATGAGGTGAGAGCAGTTGGGAGGGTGTTCCATAGCTTAGCAGTATAGTTAGAGAAGAGACCTTCCCCAGCCGAGTTCTTTGCTCTAGAAACCTGTAGTAGGTATTTATTATAAGAGTGGAGGGGGCTATGAGCTGAGTAAGGCTGGATTAGTTGGCTGAGGGCTGTTGTTTTATTTGGTTGGCAAATTATTTGGTGGAATAGGCTTAGTTGGTTAAAGTGTAGGAGATGTGAAAGTTCAAGCCAATCGAGTTGTTTTAGGGATTGGCAGTGATGTGACCTGTATGTTGATTTTGTGGCAAATTTGGATATTTTATTATAGCAGGCCTCTAGTTTATTAAGGCTTGATTTACATAGGTTGATGAGGATAGGGGATGCGTACAGGAGTGAGGAGAGTAGGTGGGTTCTGGCCATGGTAATTCATGTAGAAGGTGTTAGAAACTGGGCATTCCTGTACAGGAGGCCTAGTTTCTTGTGGACTTTTTTGATGGCTTGGTCTATATGGATGTCGAATTTTAGATTGTTGTCTATTATTATCCCCAGTAGTTTGGTGTGGGTAGTAGGAGTGATGATAGCGTTATTCTTAGAGTATATGTCGGAGGTTGGGGGGGGCAGGTTGCAGTTCTAGTGGGAGAGAAGATTAGGAGGTTAGTTTTGTTGGGATTAAGTATCAGGTTTGAGTTGGTTAGCCAGTTTTCCACTGACAGGAAAGTGTCTTGGGTAAGGTTTTGGAGAGTTGTAAGGGAAGGGGCTGCACAGATCAGGGTTGAGTCATCAGCATATTGGATTAGGCTGGCTTTGGGGGTAGCAGCGTGTAGGTGGTTGGTAAAGAGTGAGAATAGAAGAGGACCAAGGATGGAGCCTTGTGGGACCCCGATAGTGACTTGCAGGGTGTGAGAGAGAGTTTGTTGCCATTGAACAGCTTGTTGTCTATCTGCTAGGTAGCTTTGGAACCAGTTAAGAGTTGTGATATTAATATTTAGGGAGGAAAGGACTTGCATGAGTTTGTTGTGGTTGACCATGTCAAAGGCTTTTGACATGTCCAGGAATAAGGCTGATACAAATAGGGAGTTGTTTCTAAGTTGGTTAACTTTGTTGGTAAAGGTAAGTAGGGCTGTTGTTGTGCTATGTGCAGGACGAAAGCCATGCTGGGTGCAAGATAGTAGGTTATGTGAGGTGAGATATTTCATGAGCTGTGTGTGCACTATTCTTTCTAAGATCTTGGATAGGGGAGAGAGAATGGCAATAGGATGGTAGTTAGTAAGTTCATAAGAGGTCCCCCCATTGTGGAGGGGGATAATTTCCAGATAGGGGTACATGTGATTCAGCTAGAGATCTGTTAATGAGTATTGTTATTGGACAGGCGATGGCTTCTGCTGCAATTTTAAGATAGACAGCTGGCAGTTTGTCAGCAGCTAATGTTGTAGGTTTTAGTTTTTTCAATTGTTTTTTGATATAGTGGTGGATATTGGGTGTAGTTTAAATTGGATGGATGTATCCTGTGAGAGTGAGGCATTGCATGTATTTGGCAAAGTATTTGTGTTTGTTTGTTGGCTAGGTTTAGAATGGTTTCTGTGAAGAAGTTGTTAAATTGGGTGGCTATGCTGTCACTTCTGGGAGTTGTTTTTGGGGTGGGAGTAGCAATATTACCTGGTTGTAATAGATTTTTTACTGCAGCCCAGAATTTTTGTGGATGTTTTTGGTGCTTGTTTTGGATACTTAGGTAGTAATTGGCTTTGTCTATTTTCACTTGTTTTTTGGCTTTATTTCTGAGTTGTATGAAGGTTTGTTTAGTGGTATTGGATTTGTTTTTATGATACAGTGACCAGGCTTTATCTCTGTCTTTCAGTAGTGATCTTGATTCTTTTGTTAACCAGGGGGAGTAGTTGACTTTGACTCTCACTTGCCTAGGGGGTGCATGGGTGTTGAGAATATCAAGGAAGATCTTGTTGAAAGTTAGGACTGCCTCATCTAGGGTTAGATGTTTGAGGTGTTCCCAGTGACAGTTTAGTAGGGCAGAAATGAAGTTGTCAGGATTAAAAGATTTCTTATTCCTGATTGTATGGTAGGTGGTTTGATGTACTGGGTGGATGCGATCACGAAGGAGGAAAGATGGGTTGTGGTCACTCAGGTTATCAGGGAGTTGGCAAGAGTGAGATGTAAGGTCGGGTGTGTTTACTAGAATCCAGTCTAGTAGGGAATTACGGTTGGTGACTTTGTCAGTTCTAGTGGGGGTTGTGATGGTTTGGGTGAACCCGTAAAGGTTCATGTGAATAGTTGGGTTTGTTGAGGAGCATTGGAGCCAGTCAATGTTGAAGTCTCCCATGATAATTGTTTCTTGGGGGAGGTGAACGGAGCACCATTGTAGCAGGTTTTCAGCAACAAAGGTGTTGTTACCTGGTGGTATGTATCCTCCTATAATGGTTAGAGTTACCCTTAGAAGGGTATCAACCCGAAAGCACTTACTGTTCTTGGATTTTATTTACTACTTTTATTTTTGTACTTGCTGTTTTGTATCAGTGATGAATAAATACTTCATACTGGTGGCAACTGCTTTTTATGGACTTGTGTTGCTGTTTGCTGTGAGCGGTTGCCTTTGGTGAGGTTTTCCTGTTTGGACTTTATCTATTGTCTATGTCTGGGATTGGGGAGTTGTGGAGTTGTAGTGAGAGGTGATCTTCATATAGGATCGCTATCCCTCCTCCTTTTTTGTTAGTTCTGTCTTTACGTAGGATGTTGTAGCCTGGGGGCGTAATCTCATTACTGTCTATGTGGGGTTTGAGCCAAGTTTCTGTAACTGTTACAATATCTGGGGAGTAGTGAGATAGCAGAGCTTGTAGTTGATTTTTTTTTTTTTGGTAATGCTTCTTATATTAATGAAGAGGAGAAGGGGTGATTTTGGTCTTTGGTGTAAATTAGATAGGTCTGGCTGGGGTGGAGGGGGTAGTGTTGGAGGGCTAGGGAGGGGTAGTGTGGGTTGAGTGGTTGTAGGACCTGGGTTGGGGTGTATGTCTCCTGCTAAACTTAGTAGTTTGTGTAGGTAGTGATAGAGTTTGGAGAGCTTAAATATGAGTTTAGTGATTTTTTTTTGTGGTGAGACAAGGGTAGCAGTGGGAGGACTTTTAGAGTATAATAATCCTTGACAGTTGTGTGGAGGAGGGCTGGGGCTATAAGAGGATGGTATGTGTGTTTAGATGCTTGAATGTTGCTTGTGTGTGTGGGAGTATGTATGATATGGTGCAGGGAGGTATTATATGATGTGAGGGTGTATAACAGGAGTAGGAGATATATGGATGAGCTAAGTAGTAGAGTTTGTTTTAGTGCTGTCATGATAATGCAAGAGTGAAGCTATATTAGATGTGGTGAAGAAGGAACAAAGTGCAAGTAGGAGGAGTGTTGTGTGAAAGTGATTGGAAGGTGATAGGGGGTATGGTTAAGGTGGGTATAAGTGTAGTAGCAATGGGGGGGTGGAATTTGGGGGTAGGGTAGGGGAGTGGAGTGAGCGAACGAAGTGAGCAAATGGAGCGGGTTCAGACCATGAGGCAGCAGTTGCTCAAAAAACTATCAGTAAGAGAGTATGGGGCAGATGAGTATTCCCTATTTGTTTGCACTGCCTAACTGAACCTGTTTCTGCTTTCATATAACCTTTAGCTATTTATCAATAGGTATATAACTAATGTCAGAAAGTCAACTAGCAAGGCCAGAGTAGAGACTCGAAGCTAGGTAATGGAGGCAGTACCCAGCTATTGGCAAGTGTGCGTACCAGATAGGGCAGAACTATAGGGCTAGACACACCAAGTTCATGATTAAAAGTTGCCTACAATATCTTCCATGTATCCATTAAGGAAGCTAAGGTATTGCATTGATGCACTCTTGCCAGGTTAGAGCACTCTCTACTAGTTCTTGTCCTATTTCAGCAGAAATGTCAATGTTTCTCTAAAGTACAGAAAATAAAATCCTAACATTTCTTCCCCTGAATCCCAGCACTGAACAATGCTATGCAAAAATAATGAACCAGTGGGGTCACATTAGAGAGTGAGAGGTTGTGTAGATTGCTCTGCTGATGTGAAGGTTGATCAGATGGTGTTTCCGAAAAGACAGTTCAAGAATAATTACAGCTAAATAATGAACCAAATTCTAAAATACTTCCAACTAAATAATTATTTTTGCAGGCCTGCTGAAAAGTTAAAATAGAACTTTTTCTTAGAAGTCACTATACAACAATAAGGGAAGCCAAATGTTTAAAGATTACTGCTAAAGCAACCTCTCTGTTACACTAACTTTCACACAAAGAAATAGAAATTATTGACACCCCTATTAAAGAACAAGGTCAGCATAGCTGTGCAATGTGTAGGGCTCTCACTTCACAACAAGAAGTTTTCTGGTTGGCTTCTCTGCTGGAGCACCTCCTGTGCAGAATCTGCATGTCCTCCCTGTGTTTGAGTGGGTTTTCTCCAGGTACTGTTGTTTCTGCCCACATTCCAAAAACATGACGTAGGTATACTGGTGACTCCAAATTATCCATAGTGCATGTGTGTGTGTGTGTGTGTGTGTGTGTGTGTGTGTGTGTGTGTGTGTGTGTGTGTGTGTGTGTGTGTGTGTGTGTGTGTTGTGTGTATGTGTATGTGTGTATATTTGTGTGTGAGAAAAGCCTAACAATCTACTTCTGTTCTCTAACCTCTAAACTCTTTTGATAGCATTTAGCTGTTCAGTATGTCATTACAGATGGTAGATACTACTTGACACCATCGGATGGGTCAAGAGTAGCTCCTACTCAATTAAAAATCAGAGCAGCAGAATAATTTACAGACCTCCATTTATGTTAAGCAGTAGCCAAGATGTCCTTCTCAAACATTTCTCCAGAAACCAGGAACAATTTGCATGAAAAAAATCTGAAATACACAGAAATCCATCCAAACTCAGAAACCACTTAAAAAGCACCTGGTGGGAGAACATAGATTTACATACTATGACAAGCCTGGCTGAAGAACAAAGATGACATAAATAATCCCAGTAAATGTATTTGCCTGTAGATACTCTTATGTCATTGTAAATTTGTAAATAGATCAGAGATTTCAAATGCAGAGCTGAATATAAAGCAAATAATAATTTATACTATGATACTTGCAACCAAGGTAAAAGGAAACAAATCATGTGCTTTTTGTACTGTTGCCTTCCTCACTTTATACAAAGAGGCTTAGAATGTATTAAAGCCTTGTGCACTGTTTTATGTTGACTTTTGTCATGATTGTTTTAATTGTTTTTACTTTTGTAAAGGATTGGTAAATATTTGAGCCATGGTGACCTGGGTCATGCAAAAAAGGATCTTTGGACCAGAATACTATGTTGGTAACAAAAGCAAAATAAAATAAAAATACAAAAATAAGTTGATATATAGATGCAGGCATACACACAATATGATAATATAAACAAGCAATACAGTTAATAGTAACACTGTTTTGAAGCATAGGGCTTTAAGTTGTTTGATAAACCTGCTTGTAGAAAGAATTGACTAGTATATTTGAGCAAAGATAATCACCATATAGGTGTAATAATCTTGGAAACTGCTGTAGGAACAAGTAAGAGTTTACGCTCAATTAAAAACATGAACACAAATATCTATCCTGGTAAACAAAATTAAATAAATAAAAAATATGATTGATGAAGAACTAAGTAGTGAATCAAAACATATACAACATGATTATAGCTTTCTCATATAAAGATTACATGAGTTTAATAATAAATTATATAGAATAAATATTATTATAGGAAGTATTATCAAAACAACTTTCAGTATATCCTTAATAATTAATATGCTTGTGTTGTTCAGCTACTGAGTTACACACATATTAAGATTTGTTTATTAATCTTATTTAATTGATACTAGAAGAAAGCATTAATGTAATACATCTAAACAAGAAAATAGGAAAGAAGAACTCTATAAATCTGCATATATCCAGTTATAACCTTTATGCGGATATGTGGAGATGTAATGATCTGGAAAAGGGCTACTAGGTTAACCTTGTGCAGCTTAGAGAGGGAAAAGATAGACAATTAAATTTAATTAGTGAATTCTAGTTAGGCAAGGAATAGCTTTGCATTTTTTAGTTTTACAATAAATATAAGTAAAAAATGTAGAAATTGTGGGCAGGATTCACGAAGCCTCCGTGTAAGAGATACATGGCTTACACGGAGGCTGCAGTTAAACGGTGTGACGTCAGCATGTCATGCATATGCATGAGGGCATGCTGAATCACACCGAAGGCTAACACGGTCTGTGGAAGACAGTAGGGGGCGTGTCCGTAGGCCGAGCCCTGCAAACAGACACGCCCCCAGAAGAGTAAAATTGCCCAAAGTAAACACCCACGACAGAGGCCATGGAAATGTGAATAAACACAACACAACACATGCCCCCACAGACTATGAACATAAAATATATAAATGAACATGTTATATATTTTTTTAAATCGTAAAGATGTTTGCCCGTGAGTGCGCTCATTTGCGCGGGCGTGCCCGTAGCTTAGCCACAGTTAGCAGTCAGTGGAAAAGGATATAAGAACTAAATATGCAAAGTAAGCCAAGAAGCAATAGCATAGCGATAGAGACGTCGGCTGAAGAGCAGGCATTCATGGTTCGAGCCCCCACAACACCAATTTTTATTTTTAGTAAATTAAGCACGAAACAAGTCCCTGACAAACATGTACACATATAAAATCATAGTTCGTGTAAAATGTAATGAAATAGTCCATTTATTTTGAAGAAATGTGAGATAAAATAATAAAAAATGCCAGATGTGCCCATAGCTGAGCTACAGTTTAACAAGGTGAGTGCATCTGCCCGTAGGTGAGCAGTGGTTTAACAGGTGCAAAATGAGTGCCCGTAGGTGAGCAGTGGTTCAACAGGTGCAAAATGAGTGCCCGTAGGTAAGCAGTTGTTTAACACGCTGAAAACTGTGTGCCCCTAGCTGAGCTGAGCGTAATATGCATGCTGACAGCCAAATGATGCTTAAACCAGCGTAACCCATTTGCGCGGAGCTGCGCACCATGCCCACAAGCTAACCGATGGGCAACATTGAGCAAGCCATATCAAAACTGCCTTTACACAGGCACACCCCTCAGCCTGTCTAGACAGTCATAAAAAATAAAAAGCAGTGGCCAGGTTCGAACCCAGGATACTATGCACCATAGTCAAGGTACTGAACCACTAAGCCATGACAGCCGTACCTATAAATGCAGTAACAGCAAATATATAGGAATGAATACAAAGTGGAGCATGACAAAGCAGGTTTTGTGAAGTTGATACAATTCCAAAATGGCCAATCACAGATATGTGTGGGAAAAATGGCATATATAAGCCCCATAGGTGGGAATACACAGCATAAACGATTGTAGAACTGACTTGCAACCAGAATGTCAGGAGTAGGTGAGGGTAGTTGCTTTCGAGCACAGAGGTGGGGCATTGAGGAGTCCAGATACATGGTCTGGCTCCTAGTCCACAATCATGAGGCCCAAGTCATGCAGGGCCAGGTCCTGTGGGGAGCATATAGGGCTGAGGCATGGGACCGGTTGGCTCATGATCTCACCAGTGCCACAGGGATTCCAAGGACTGGTGAGCAGGTTCGTCACCACCATGCGGGCCTGAAGAGACGCAAGCAGGACCAATTGAACCTTTGGATCCAGGAGGCCCGGCAAATGCCCAACGCCCCACTACTGAGTAAGTTACATTTAATTATGTATGTAAGAAATTAAACTAGCTGATATTATGGAGATGTGTATTCCAATATTACTTCCTTTATATTACAGCTGCAGGTGTCTGTTCTGAGAACCGCAGAGCCTATGGTGATAGGCTGGTGCAGTTGCGCCACCAGGCAGGTCAGTAATCCTCTCCTAGTAACTGTAAAGAAATATAAAAGTATGACAGTTAGCAAAAGAGTGCAGTGTAGTCACTAAGTAATAGAATGTGCAAGTAACAGTGTAAGAGTGTTTGCAAGTATTGCTTGATTACAAAAGTGTGTTGCAGTCTGTAATCCAAACAGAAAAATGTAAATGTCTGAAATAAAGATGCCCCACCTGTAATATAATAGTACACAACCTGCAGCAGGCTGAAAAGTACAGCTTCCGAAGATGAGCAAATCACATGTGTGAAATATACCCCTGTTGAAATACTGAAACGTGACAGAAGTGAGACTGCTGGAAAGGATTGTAATAACTACAGGTAAAACATGTCAATAAAGCCTAGAAGTAAGTACCATCCTGAATAGTCAAATGAAAACAAGTGAGAGAGTGTGAGAAAGAGTTATGAATCCACCAATAAAGTAGTAATAACCCCTGAATAAAGTATACTGCAGTCAGTACAGAATGAAATGAATGTGAGAAGCAAAACCAAACAGCGAAATCTGTTCAAAGTGTTGCTGCAGCTGGAATGTGTATCCCAAAATCTGGATATGTTGCTCTCAGTCTGCAATATGCAGATAGTATGATTGTCTGACATACCAAACATCCACAGTTGTCTATAGCTATATAAAGCAAATGTAGCAGGATGATGTAGCTGAACAAAGCCAGATATGAATGTGTATGAAGAACAATAAAATGTATATTGATGTAGCAGTAACAGTCCTATCACCAAATTGAAGTAGTTATCATATAGGAAACTGTAGTTAGAACAGTAGTGTGTATATATGTGCAGCTATAAAAATGTACAGCATATGTATTGGTATTCAAAGGTGTTAATATTATTTTCTTCACCCCACCCTATAACCACATATAACCCATTCCACGTGAAAATGGTATGTGCAGTCACAATTAACACCCCTGGACATTTATCCTGTTGGGTCATAAATATTTGCATGTCCGTTGATCCATCTGCCCTGTTCATACATCCAAACCTGATGGCCTGTTGCCATCAATCGACCCTGCATGTTGTTGGACTGTGTATTGCTGTTCAAATTATGCATGTGTTATGCTCGCTGTTCAATGGTGTGAATATCTGGGTGTTTGGTTAATGGGAATACTAATGCATGCTGTTACAACTAATTGCGAATGGTATTATATGTTACTAACCCAAACTATCATGACATAATGCAAAACATAGGATGACAGGGAAGGCAGGTTCCAGCGGACCCACCTCTCCCACCTCAGCTGGTGAGTGCACCTGGCACTAGTGCCCAGTCTGGACCCTCCTCCGGTGGCCCTGTGCCACCTGCAGGTGGAAGCACTGCAGGGGATGGGGCTCATCCCCCCTCTGCAAGTGTGGCTGGAGGAGAACCACCACTCACCCTCCGTAGCGTCCAGACTGTGGTGCATAGGGAGATCCAGGAATCTGTTCTTGGGCCCCTATGCCAGCTTGAGGCACAGGTGGCACAACTAACGGGCATGCCTGTTGCCCGGCCTACACAGCCCCCAGCACAGCCCCGTCCTGGGCAGTGAAGGTACAGTGGCAACTGCCCATGGGTGGGGATATCAGTTCCACTGTTGCCATCTGTGGGCTCATGGGCTCTGGATATCCAAACATCCATCCCCGTCAATTGTGTAACCCCCCACACGTGTCATACACCGTCCCTGTATGCGTCTTGTTTGTCTTGTCTGTTGACCTACCCAACCTACCTCCCCAGCTATACCGACTTCCTTCACCTGACATACCACTCTCACCTGAAAAAAAAAAAAGGGCACTCTGTACCCACAAAAATTACCCATACATAGCTGCCCATTCCGCACACATGTCTGCTTGACATGGAAACTATCAGTTACAATTGGCTGTACAACAAGTATTATTGTTGTCCTGACACCTCTCTCAGGGGTGGAAGGTTTCAAATGTCACACCAAATTAGATACATATGCACAGCTGTTGCTGATGAAGAAATGGGCAGCTATGGGCCTTACCTACATCCCTCCTGCAAATCCCAAGCTTGTTTCCCTACTGTCTTACCCTCTTTGTGACCCCTTTTTCACCACTTTCCTGTCTCCCCATTTTCATTTCTTTCAAAGAAAATAGCGCGGGTGTGTGCCAGAGTAAGCACCGTTAAGCGGTTGTAAGCGGGTGTGCGCGTGTGTGCGCAGAGCTGCACGCCAGTGCACATGCGGGAGCTCCGCGCAAACCAGCGCTAACCCGGTTACAACTGCTTAAAAGTGCCTTAGTCACTGTGATTGACAGGTCCTGTAGTCAGTTCAAAAGCAAAATAAAATCCCACTGTCAGTTTCGAACCCAGGAAACAGTAGTCTGCATGACCTACCACTAAGCCATGACTCTTGTACAAGAACATTGTGCTAAAATAAATATATCATGTAATAGTAGGAATGAATGTAAAGGGAATATAGGATGTGTAGTACACAAAGCATGTCATTTAGAATTACTGTCAAAACTAGTGGATTTCCATAATAGTAGTGTGTGAACAGAAACAGCCATGCTAGTTGGTAGCTAGTAGGTACTAATGTCAGTTAATGTACATATATAAATGTATGTATATTTACATATACATATATATATATATATATATATATATATATATATATATATATATATAGTTGTAGGTGTCATTGTGCATACACACTTACTACAGGAAACAGGAGAGAGGAATGGAGAAATGTGAATCTACAACACAGCCTGAATCATGAGAGAGATACTAACCTTTACACTCACAGAACAGTGTTCACAGCATATCAGCATGGTCCCCGCCTTTACAATCTGAAAGGGCAACGCCTATCTCACATACCCTTTTATAGCACTGTCCTGAAATCACAGTGAGAACTGCAATCAGTACACAACTGGCTGCATGCAATTAGCAAATGCTGGCTTACAATTGGTGCAGAGGCCATCACATGGACTTATGCAGATACCTACAAAAGCATCCTGTACTCACACTCCACACATGCAATACGTTCTTTGCACTGTCTGGAGGCAGACAGAGAGAGAGAGAGAGAGAGAGAGACAGACAGAGACAGAGACAGTGAGAGGAAAAAAAAAAAAAAAAAAACAACACACAGTACACACACTGAGTATAAGCTGTCAGCAGTGACAGTAGCAAGACATGCCAGAAGCAGCAGGAAGCAGTAGTAGTGGTAACGCAACCAGCTGCGACAAACACAGGTAATGTAAAGTAGCAGGTTAATAGTCTGCATACTGTGAACCCTCCAAATGTGTCATAGGTCTGTATCTATAGGTATGTCCATGTGATATGTTTTGTGCACGTAGTTCCACCAAAAGGGGATGACTATACATTACATGTCAGTCAGTGTTAGGCCATGATCCTGACAGCAGTTTTCTGTTGCAGTGAGGCCCGTCTGTAGGATGTGTGTGTCAGCTGGTGTAACGACTATGGCGCTTAGTTTGCAGTCATCTGGGAAGTTTGTCATCCACAACCCGCACATGTTCGCTTTTACATCTGAGAAATAAATGCCAAACAAGAGGGGTCCTAGGACAGAGGCCTGTGGGATACCACATGTGACTGGCATTGAGTCTGACATGGCTCCTACAATATCGATATTATGGATTTGTATGTCAACCAGTGTGCAACCTGTCATGTGACATATGTAGTAACATGTAAGCTAATGAGCTTGTCTATGATGCCTGAATGGAGTACTGTGTTGAAGGCCTTAGGCAAGTCCAGGTAGGCTGTATGGATTGTGTTGCCCTCATCAATGGCTGTAGTGACTGTTTTGAAAGGTCAACCAGGTTCAAAAGGCAGGATCAGCCCATCACAAAGGCAAACTGGCCGGGAACAAGTGTCTGCAGGTACCCAATATCGCTGTATATGTGTCCCATACTGAATAATTCCATAGCTTAGCAGACCAGGCCGGTTAAGCTTATGGTGCGGTAGTTCCCAGGGTCAGTATAGGTGCCTCCTTAGTGGAGTGGGACCACTGTTGCTGTATGCCAGTGTTCAGGTACATATCCTGTAGTACGGCCAAGGTTAAATATCAGTCTTATATGCGGTTGTATGTCCTCTTGGAGTTCACGTAGCACACATCCAGGGATACCATCAGGTCACAGTGATGCTGTGTGTTCTGCTTTGCTGAGGGCGGCCCTCACCTGGACATGTGAGATGATAGGGAGGTTACATTCAGCTGTGATAAGTATTTCTACTTGTGGGGGAGAAGGAGGGGGGATACGTGCACCGAACCTGTCTGCAAGAATGTTGCCAATATCTGTGTGTTCGGTGAATGTTAAGCAGGTGTGTATTAACTCAGAGCATATCTGAGGCATTTGGTCCATATGTGTAACATAACTGAAGAAGGCCTTGTGGTTATCTATAGTGTTCGTGGCCATTTCCCTCCCAGAGTAGGCCGTGGATGTTGTTATGAGAAACCGTAGCTTATTACCAGTGCTGACCACAGATGCCTTCCCTTAATGTGAATCTGCTCTGTCCTGCAGTAGCCTCCTTCTATTGTTATACAATCTGCCTTTGGCTGGGGTCCACTGGACAGGATGCCTAACCTTTGTGCATAGGGTCTGAGTTAGAAATGTGTGTGCATGTTCCATGCAATCTTTGGGATGTCCGTGGGAAGCATTCGCAAAGGGGTCAGCAGTGTGGGTTGTGGCTTCCACTGGCCCAGTGGGCTGCATGGATACCATCTCAGTCCTAACAAGTGAATAACTGTCTAATCACATACATATCAAAGTAGTCTACTGTGCTGGTGGTGGTGGTGGGATATGTATATCCAGGCCGAGTAACTTGTGTCCAGATCACACTAGTGGATGGCGTTCCACATACAGTACCTTGGTATGAACCCCCAGAGTGAGGTTGTGCATTGGACCTGTCACAGTGTGCTGACCGATGGGGCATGCTACTATGTTGTATGGAATGTGGCAGGTATTGTTGCACAGGTGTTGGCTGAGCACTGATATCTGGCCATGTACTTGTGTATCCACCAAGAGACATACACATGCTACATATGGGAGTAGTAGTATATCACTACAGTTGAGTATCATGTATAGTATGTGTGCCATATATTGCTGACATAGTCTGCTGATATCCTGTTTGTGTTCTCTTCCAGGGAGATGGCGCGTCAGCATAATCCCGCCTACTCTGCAGCAGAAGATGAGGAGATACACCAGAGCCTGGTGCGGGATTATGACATACTGTTTTCCCACACCAGCCAGAATCAGCAGGAGAGGGCTGCACTGTGGCAAGACCTTGTCCGTAGGGTAAATGACATTGGCATGCATAATAGGACATATGAGCAGGTACGACATCACTGCAGTGATTTAATCAGAAATGTCCGTCAGCGTGCGTCGGATATCCACAGGCAACAGGTTGCCACAGGAGGTGGGGTGGCCACACATCCCCCTCACCAGACTGGAGGGGCTACTCCTAAGTGTTGTGGCTCCAGCCCCGTAACAGCAACAGCAATACACCTGCATCATGATGGAGGCTGGATCCACACAGCAGCACGACATGGAGCGTGCAGGTAATATGCCATATGTACACTTGACTGTTCTGTACACTGTTAGTTTATGCATGTGTAAGGTGTGTCCGTGGTATGTAGCTGTCAACATAGTATGTAATTGTGCAGGTGTGATATTGGCAATATCAGCAGCTGACATGTGAAAGGCAACTGGTGTACTACTGCACTGTATCATATGCAGTATCAATGGCACAGTTGTGCCCACTGACATTAATCTCCTCATTTCTGCAGGACCCTCCAGTGTTACAGCAAGGCAGGCCATCCATGCTGGTGAGTGTGTTTAACAATACCTATAATAGTCCTGATAGCGCTAGTAATACTAGTGTAACTCAGTAGTGCTCTGTGTGTATACTGCAGGGTGTGCATGTGTGCATGTGTGCCTGTGTCCACGTGTGCATGTGTGCATGTGTGCATGTGTGCCTGTGTCCACGTGTGCATGTGTGCATGTGTGCATGTGTGCCTGTGTCCACGTGTGCATGTGTGCATGTGCATGTGTGCATGTGTGCATGTGTGCAAGTGTACACGTGTCCACGTGTGCATGTGTCCATGTGTGCATGTGTGCCTGTGTCCATGTGTGCATATGTGCATGTGTCCACGTGTGCATGTGTGCATGTGTGCATAAGTGCATCACTGGTAACATTGTGTGGACAATGTAAACTGTGTTTCCTGTCTTCCTCCCACAGGTTCTGGTGCTGCTCTGGTGTCCTGCAGCAGGGAACCTGAATCTGGTGCCACAGGTACTGGTAATGATGATATCTGTGTAATGGCACAGGAAGGTGTGTCAGGGTCCGCCATTTGGTCAGCCAATTGACAGTACACAGCTGTCAATCCAATCATTGTGCACAGTCATCCTGCCAGTACATCCTATGTCACCATTGTCCCTAGGTGATGGGCAGGATACAGTGGGCATTGACCAGGGTAATGTGGTATCTGTGGCACATGCTTCCCCACACAGCAGCCATGGGCAGGGTCCTGCGATGGTACCACACAGACAGTTGCCCATGGGTTCTCGTGGGAGCATCCGTGGGCGTACTGCCTCTGGCAGACGTGCCCAAAGAGGTCTGTCAGCCTCAGCTATGTTTCGGGCTGTCATGCAGGCACAGTCGCGTATGGAAAGGTACACCAGACAGGGTCTGAGGGAGCTGAGAGCATGTCGCACAGCCATGACTGACAGTATGCGTGACATTGCGGATGCTATCCGTAATTTCACCGATGTCATAGACAGACATTGTGGGGACATATTACAGCAGTTCCACAACCACATGTCCATGAGCCAGGGCAATGGTGGGCGGTTGCGGCGTCGACGTGGTCATATGCCAGCAACAGCAGCAGCTGGCAGTCGGCGCGGATGACAACAGGCCCGCGCACGCCCCCATAGTGCCAGCAGCAGCCCCAGCAATGCTGGGTCTGTGCTGTCATTGGAACTCCCCAGGAGACCACGTGCACGTGGCTCTGGACAGTCCCAACAGGGACCTGTGTCCAGTCAACACACTCCCACTTCTGATGACAGTACCCAGTCTGGCTTAGTACTGGATACGGTCCGTAGCACCCCTGCCAAGCACAGGTACCTTGTCCGTGCCCACAGACACTGATCTGTATGACCTGCCAGGTGCAGTCTGTGGCTGTCCACAAACCCCTGTATATGGCAGCCATGAGGTGGAACTGTGTGCGTGCATACACACATGCGAAATGTTAACACCTAGGGCTACTACATACATGGACACACTGCACCAACAGTGCCCCACCCTGTACTGCTGTCCCTCACCAACACACATACACACACATGTCAAATGGTGGTATCAGTGGCAGACTCAGGCATACCTAATTCACACCCTGTGCATACGATGAAACTATGCCACCTCCTGCAATCTCCAACATCAGTGCAGGAACAGGTAAACATGTTGCTGATGCACAGGGTGACTACATAGAAGTGTATTAGTAGTATCATGTTGGTAACAGTACAGTGTGCTGATATGACTGTGTGTATATCCCAGCATGCCTGATGCAGTAACCGTATGACTGTCCTGAATTGTTATCTGCACCCATAGTACGTACCAAAGTGTAACAGCTGCACATTATTGCATACCGGTGGTAAGGATGTCAACATATAGCCACATACATGGGTAGCACAGGGGGGAAGCTAATGCAAGTAGTGATACACAATGATGGACATGTACAGTAATGGTGGCAAGTTGCCCACAATGACTATGCAATGTGGATGTTTGCACATGTTGATATGTGCGCAGTACCAATGTAATCCAAATCACAATTAACTATGACATAATATCAGTTCTACCATGGGCATCTGCGCTGTGCAGTCCTGGGTACATGTTGATAGTGCCTACATATTTGCACTGTTACCTACTGTTAGTGTTACCCCTTCTTTGTTGTACAATGGACTACTTCCAGCCCTGCTTACTGTAGCTTTGTTTGCATGCATGTTCGCTTGGGGTTCCCTGGAACACTGCTTCCACCTGCAATGCAGAGTTACAGTGCTTCTGTGGACTCCTAGTGACATCTGCATAGCGTACGATACGTATGTCAGGTTTACACATGACAGAACATCACTGTCTGTCCTGTTCACATGTATGTTGCCTGTGACACATTGCACATGTCTTACCTGGCATTTACTCACGTGTGCAGTCATATATGCCAGTGCTATGAAATCAGTAGCAGTACACCCACACATACACACCTTCAGTATGTTGTTCCCCATTGGCCCTATGTGTTGGTAATCACCATGGCAATCACACTTCTAGGGTAGCATGTGCAAAGGTAACCTGTGAATCACATCTATGGTCCAGTTGTGGTTTATGTGAGTCATGTGGCAATGTCATAGCTGCCACATGTATGCAGTCAACCATCACCTTTGGCCAGGAACGTACAACACATGTGTGGGATGCCACCACATAGCCAATATGGGGACTGAGCACTCTGAACCCAGTAATGCCATACCCTGTCAGGTAGCATGACATACTACAGTGACTACAATACCAGTCAGACATAGACCCGCACTGACAGCAATCTGAATACACTGGGGCATACTTGGAGACTCAGAATAGCATGCTGCCTGAGCATCACACACCTCCGCAGCTGGCACACAGGCATACATTACGTCAGAACAGAGCACATGCCACACATGGCACACACATCCCGTGTGCCACACACTCACAGCCTGTAGGGCTACACAACACACCTGCTACAGATGTGTCAGGTACCTCTCTTGGCCGCTGCAGTGGGGTCCCGCTCAACAGGCTGTACATGGTGAAGGTCACAGTGATATGCCTGTGGGGCACTATGGTCCACCACAAAACACATGCATATAGGTCAGTCAGAGGCATGGACACATTGACCATGCCACTATGGATGACCTGAGACATACCTCCCTGGACTACATGATAGGGAACATAGAAGGGATCTCTCAGCATGTGGCATGGGCCAGTATGAACCTGATCTTGGTTGCCATCATACCCTCACCAGGTATGCTACCACTATATGTAGGAAGGGTGTTCTATGTCTACATTCTGCTTAATCTCCAATGTCATTCATAGGGTATTCACTGGCTGTCAATGTGTGCTTACATGCTAGGGAAGCCACAATGATTTGCGAGGGGCAGCTTGCACGTGACACCCATGGGCCAATGTATATTGGCGAAGCCCCTTGATACACACATACTGCCTTATGCTGCAGGACACAGATTACATAGCCACCTCCGTGGGTATCACACAGGATAGGGCACTAACAGTGATGCTACACAACACCAGCAGTGTACACTGCAAGATTCATGCACTGGACACTGTCCTCAGCAAGGTGAACTGCAATGTCTGTGCAGTACCAGAGTCCTGATTCACGGCTCACAGGTGCAACCCATCACTGCCAGGTTATACCTCATACCATGCCTGTCGTCCCCTACACATGTTACACACATGGACAGGGGGGGTGGTATCCCAAGGCACCACAGATACACACACCTCCAGGTTGTTGGCACAGCACAAAGCATCAGGGCCTATTCATGTGCAGCTAACAGTGTGTCAGACTGCCTTCTGGTTCATAGCCTGGCACACACAACCCTCCCATACACAGGAAACCCACCTATCCTCCATAATAACACTGGCAATATGACAGTCTCAAGAACTGTCTTTATATGGCTGGACTGCATTCAGCCAAACATTGTGCGTGAGCATTACTGTAGCTACAACACACTAGTTGAAGGGTTCCCAGCATGTGGTCACTGAATTGCAGTGGAATAACATGTTACCACTCCCACAACAGGTGGCAACATGCAGCACCTGTACATCGACTACATGTAGACTATATGGCCCAGACCAGATGTGTATCCCCTGCTGTAGGTATTTTACCATATGCACCCACACTGTATAGACACATACCGCGTGCGGCCCCTGCACAGTAAGACACAGTCATATTGCTATGCATTGCAAATACCATTTATCCACTTGAGGCACGTGTCAGACATGGTAACTACTGCAGGTCACAGGTATTTATGTGTATGTGTCACACACATACATCATGTGTGCATTGCCATTGCTGGTTTAGGCAATGGCATGCATTGTTATGCACAAAGACCCACACAAGATCATAATGTGTGACACAACCACACGTGGCAGTTGTGGGTTTCCAAAACATACCTATCTGTACTCTGACAATGGTAATAGACCCAGTAGCAGAGCGCACTATTGGCATTACTGGCCAACTAGCCCTGTTTCGCTGTGCTGGTAGTGTGGTGACATCCCCTGTGTTTACTGGGGGAATATGCAGCATCTGGTGTATTGTAGTATTTGCCAAAAGGATCTGTTCTCTCACACTTGCTTTTACACACACCCTACTACCCCCCCACACACACACACACTTGCAGGATTCATACCCCTACCTACTATGTCACGACACGTGAGAGAGACGCATTAGCGAAGTGCACTATTCGGAATACTAGGAGGTTTCTCTTCTCTGGCTGTACTTATAGGGTGCTGACATCATCAGTGTTTGGAAAGGGTAATGTGCATCATGTAGTGTGATCTCCTGATTGCCAAAACTAACATGTTTTTCATACAGAATTGCACACACACAAACTCCCCACATCCCAACACACACACACTTGCAGGTTTCAAACCCCTATCTAACTATGTTATGACACTTGAGAGAGACGTTTTAGCAAAGTGCGCTATTCGGATTACTGGGAGGTGTCTCTTCTCCAGCTGTACTTATAGGGTGCTGACATCATCAGTGTTTGGAATGGGTAATGTGCATCATGTAGTGTGATATCCTGATTGCAAAAAAGCACATGTCTTTCATACAGAATTGCACACACACAAACTCCCCACATCCAAACACACACACTTGCAGGTTTCAAACTCCTACCTAACTATGCTATGATACTTGAGAGAGACGCATTAGCAGAGTGCGCTATTCGAATTACTGGGAAGTTTCCCTTCTCCGCTGTACTTATAGGGTGCTGACATCATCCGTGCTTAGATAGGGGAATGTGCATCCTGTAGAGTGCTTTCACAGTTGCCAAAAGGGGCATCTCCCTTACACAGACATGCACACACACTAACCTCCCTCCACACACACTGGGCAGTTGCAGAATTCAAACCCCTACCTAACTATGTTATGACACTCGTGACAGACGCATTAGCAGAGCGCGCTATTTGAATTACTGGGAGGTTTCCCTTCTCCTGCTGTACTTATAGGGTGCTGACATCATCCGTGCTTAGATAGGGGAATGTGCATCCTGTAGAGTGCTTTCACAGTTGCTAAAAGGGGCATCTTGCACACACCACACACCACACACCACACAACACACAACACACACCACACAACACACACACACACACACACACACACACACACACACCACACACACACACCACACACACACAGCAATTGCATGGTTCGAACTCCTACCTACCTATATTATGACACTTGAGGGAGACGCATTAGCAGAGTGCGCTATCCGAATTACTGGGCATCTGGTCTGCACCTGCAATATTTATAGGGTGCTGACATCTTTATTTCTACAGAGGTATGTACATCTAGTACTACCTGTCAGGTGGGGGATAGCATATATATGCATTTGCAGCCACCTACGTCAGGGTCAGATATGCACATCGCACTGGCAGGTTATGTTCTATACCATGCTTCGTGACCACAGGACCTGTAACACACAACACAACCAGTCCAGAACACCACTCCCACATCCAGGACACACACTTAGCTTCCCTGGGAACAGTACAGAGATATGCAGGTGTTCACATACACCATTCCAGTTGTTAACATCAGGTACAGGCATATTGTGCATGAGAACTACTCAGGCCTGTACCACTTTACCCTACAGCCACTACAATTTGTGGGTCCATGTGCTATGGCAGAACCACACACCACAGCCACATGGGGAATACATATTGCACCTGTCCATCTGCAACATGGGTACTCACTGTTCCACACCAGAGGTAGACCACCATTGTTGATATCTGACCATACCCACCTTTCCCTGGACATCCATATCCCATCCCCACCCCCAGGCAAGGTTGTCACTGCACACAAACTGTATTTAGCACAAGCAGACTCTACACTTGTGAAGACTGGGGTAGACGACTTCAAAGGACCCATGCTGGGGGACTATACTGGCCACTCTGCATAATCCTTGACAATTGCATTCTATGAGCATGTGTAAGGTTTGTATTGATCATGCTATCCCACATATACCCATGACTGCTCCACAACAAGACACCTGTCAGGTGTACACCAGCCATATATGAGACGTCCAACAGACAGAGTGAGCTAATACATTACAGAGCTGTAGCCCACAGAGGGAGGACATCTGTGAACAGTTCCGGCACGACACTTCATTCCCACATAATCATCACAACACAGTGTTGACAGTGAAATTGTCCAGACAATGCAGATAGGGCTCCCCTCAGTCTGTTATTGACGGCCACTTACTGTTAGAGGTCCTCAGCAACCCTCTTCCAGCACACACCAACAACAGAGCTGTGGCTTAGCACATTCAAATCCTGTGATCTCCACTGTGCCCCTGCTTGACAGAGGCACAGCTCACTAGCCTCACACGTTGCCTTATGTGACCTACTTTACAGTGGCACAGTAGCCTACTGTACTGGGGATGCAGATGCCAAGCACACTCTGGCTAAGCTGTCATTCCCTAGGGCAACAAGCCTAGTATTGACCTCTACACCCATATGTTCAATTGTCAGATGCACAATATTTGTTGTGCTGTTCTACTGTTTGCAGGTCTTGATTGCCATAGCATTCCCTGTTCCTATGAACAACTTGTGTATCTGTGGAAGATGTTTGAATATGAGGGCGATCCACTATATCACTTATGTCTCTGTAGTCATTTACTGTGTGCACTGGGCAGATTGCTGTGTTGTGGTTGGTTCCTGGAATGACACGTATAAATACCAGATATGTGTGGCCAACTGCTAAACGGAGATATGGCCTAAGTGTGTGAGCATGCCCAGTTCAGCCTTTCCATGGCATGTTGTCTGACATATGCCTCATTTATCAAAGTGTGCAAGCATGCCCAGTGTGAGCTTTCCATATGTTGCACTCTGAAGTCCACCACATATTTGGGTGTGTGTGAACTTCAACAATATCTCACTTTTATGGTTGCGTGTTGGGTGTCATGTTGTGTACTAACTGGCCAACTGCTTTGTGTCTGCCACAACAGGGATTATACTGTGCCTGCAGGGATTGCATGGGATACTTTGCAGACAGTTGTCAACATACTTTCATAATGACCTAACACTGTAGTACCGTATAGTGTACTGGTTCAGTACTTTCACTGTGGTGGACAGTATCCTGGGCTTTAGTCCTATCACTGCTTGACATCTTCATAGTGAACACAACAGACTGTGTAGGGGCCAGTTGTGCAAATATGACCATGTTGCATTATGTTCAGATATGGACTACCTACACCAGGCTCGTCCAACATTGGTAGTGTATTCCACAACATAGGTGAACATTGGCAAACACTAGCGATGTTCCCTAGGCCATTTCTGATGCTAGTCACAGGGTGTGTTTGTCCTTCGACACACATTGTAACTGGAGTTTGCCATGACATATGTCATGGTTAGTATACTGTGCCTCCATCTACCTCTGACATAACAGTGATACCCAGGGTTAACCTACCATCTCCCATCCACTCATCGGATTCCTCTTGAGGGGTGTCGATAGGTGACTCTCTGGCTAACCTGTACCGGGAGTTTACTCAAGAGTGGGGGTGCCTTCTGTGTTATGGATCATTCTGTACAGCTTGTCCTATGTATGTCAGTGCTGGGGTTCAGGTCTCTCATGTGCATAGCTCACTGCCATTCAGATTGTACAAGGTGCAGCATGTTCATTGATTCCAGCTTGGACATGGCTTCATACATCAGGCACAGCTTGCCTCTGGCTGGGCAGTATAGCAGTGTGTGGAGCTGCAGTTTGTTTACTCAGGCAACACATGGCATCTGTTCATGCTCTTTGCTACTCCTGGTGGGGTACTGTTGTGGACTTTACAGTTGATGGAGGTATCTGCTGAGGTATATCCCACAGGGGCTAGTGTAGTAAATTGTGACGCTGATGAAGGATGACTGCAGAGCCACAGTGACCTCCCCTTATCTACATCTGACAACCTTAATGATTGGGTGGGTATATGGTATGTTTCTGTGAACACTACAGCCACATGTTTGTCCAGTGCAGGATATCTATCACCTTGTGTCCCCAGGTCTCTCATTACATGTTAGGTACGTAATGGGTTAACACCTGTGTGGTAATTTGTGGGCACTTACTGTA
Organism: Protopterus annectens; assembly: GCF_019279795.1. NCBI lineage: Eukaryota > Metazoa > Chordata > Ceratodontiformes > Protopteridae > Protopterus > Protopterus annectens. The sequence goes on from NC_056736.1 coordinate 655,607,832, forward strand.
TATCCACGGTGGTTGTCTATACACAGTTCTGCAATTAGCTTGCTGACATGGCTATGGCTCCAGTTGTCTGTTTCTAGGTGGCCCTTTTGTGGGTTGCTTGTGTCAGCTGTGGGTTGGATATGGTGGGCTGTTTGTACTCCTCTGCATACATGTTCAGTCACAGTCCTTCCATGTTGGCCTATACCTATGGGACATATATACAGAACGGGGGGGTCCCAGGACCAAGCCTTGTGGGATGCCACTCATATCTGCTTTGTAGTCTGACATGGATGCAGCATGTCTGACCATGTCAGTTCTGTCCTTAGTCTGGTTTGCAACCCCTCTACTGACATAGGGGTATATATTTAAGCTGGTGAACATATCCATACTGAACTCGTAGGGTATTGTCTGGAAGCATATGCACGGTCCAGCTACAATGTGTGGACCACATTGCCCTCATCAATGACCTTAATGACTGTTTCAAATGGGTCAAACATGTTTAGGGGCAGGATCTGCAGTTACGACAGCCATACTGTGTAGGGTCTGGTATCAGTAGGTCCACGATAGCTTTATGTCTGCAGTACATACTGATCCTTTCCATAGCTGTGCAGACCAAGCTTGTCAGGATCCTGGGGTGGTAGTTTGCAGTATCCATTCAGGCAACACCTTTGTTGTGAAGGACCACTGTTGTTGTACACTGCTCTTTGGGTACATATCCTGTGGTAAGGCTGACATTGGGCAGTAGTGTGATTTGGCATTCCATTATTCTTGGAGTCCATGTTGGCCTCAGCCCAGGACACCATCACATACCTTTGCTGCTCGGTGTTTTGCTTTGCAGATGATGGCTGTTACCTCATCATCTGCAATGTCAGGGGACCAGCAGTCTGCTGGGATAGATATTATGCATTCTGGGGGGGGGGGGTTGCACTGCACCTGTCAGGTTGTATGTTGGCAATATGTGTGTGTGTTTGGTATGTTGTTTGTAATATCTGTGTGATTCGGAGCATATCTGTGGATTCCCAACATGGTTCCTACCATCAGTTAAGTAAGCCTTGTGATTATCCTTAGTGTCCTGTACAATTTGTATCTTCATAGGTTCATGGGTTCATACTAGGCTATCCACCCTAGGGCATTAGTAAGCCAAGCCAGAGTGTGTGTGTCTTTCGCCGCCCCTTGCTATGTGACTATTATGGCCATTTATGATTTTCTTTACTGTGCCTCTGTCTGGTCGTGACACAGTGAAGACCCCCAGTGTACATGTACGATCATCCATCCACTTGGCAATATTCCTGTTGAGGGGTGTCAGTGAGGGGCTCTGCCTAACATGGATTGGGATCCTGTTTCTGGGTGTGGGGAGCCTCTGGGTTATGTATCTGTCCCTCCAGCACATCCTATTTCATTATGTGTTAAGGCTGACATTTGTCACTCTCACAGCTCTAATGGTTTTGATTTCCTGTGGTGGAGCATGTCCATTACTCCTATGTTGGACATGGCCTTGTACAACAGACATACAATTACTCTGTGTAGGCAGTCTGTGACTGCATTCAGCTGGGGTGTCTACAGCCAGGCAGCATATGACATATGACAATGGTAATGCTGCTAAACGCCAGAAGTCTTAACCTCAAGATGCATGCACTCGAAGCTCTCCTCAGTATGGAGAACATCGATATCTGTGCAGTGACAGAAACCTGGTTCAAGGCTCCAGAGAGCACCCCAGCACTACCAGGCTATACCTCATATCATGCTTTTCGGCCCCAAAACCCAGACTGAACCACAAAAGGAGGGGGAGTTTCCATATTTATCAAGGATATCCACACCTCCAGGTTAGTGGCATTGCACGAAGTATCGGAGACCATCCATGTGCAACTAACAGTGGGCAAGACTGCTTTTCAGTTTATAGCATCCTACAGACCACCCTCTCAAAGTCAGGAATCCCATTCGGCTTTCCAGAAAACATTGGAGAACATGAAGATCTCTCCGAATACCATTATATTGGGCGACTTCAACTACCCAAACATTGACTGGGAGCACTACTCAAGCCCCAGCACCTTAGCCCAAAGATTCCTGGAAATTATAATCTCAAATGCTATGGAACAACTAGTCACCACTCCCACAAGAGGGGACAACATACTAGACCTGATCATTACCAACATGGGGACTGTATGCTCCACACCAGAAGTATATCCCTCATTGGTAAGATCAGACCATAAATTAATTTCACTGGATGTCCACATCCCGACCCCACCCCCAGCCCAGAAAACCACAGTGAAAACTTCTCAAAGCGAACTTCTCACTTCTCAAACGAAGTGGAATCCTTCAAGGCCCCAGGGCCAGTGGAAACTACAGCCCAAACTGCAGAATCCTATATAAATGCATTCTACGGACATCTCCAGGAATGCATGGATCATGTTATCCCAAACAAAACCAAGACCCAATCATCCAAAGGCAGGCCCAGTCTGGTGGACCCTGCCATAAATAAACTGTACAACAGAAGGAGGAAGCTACTACATGATAGAGCAAAATCCCTAATAGGGAAGGCATCTCTGATCAGTACTAGCAAAAATTATGATCCCTCATAAAATCCTCCAAGGCCAGCTTGAGAGAAAATTGCACAGGACACCAAAGACAATCATAAGACTTTTTCAGTTATGTTAGAAACCTGGGATGCAACTCCCAGACTTGTTCTGAGTTGATTCTAAACGACAAAAAATACACTGAACCCACAGACATCGCCAATATCCTGGCAGACAGATTCAGTGCAAACTTCCCCACCCCCTCTCCCCCAAAAGAGCAAGTATCTATCCCGGCAGAGGGCTGTCTCCCAAACATCTCAGATGCTCAGGTGAAGGCTGGCCTCTCCAAAGCAAAAAACACTGCTTCCATGGGACCAGATGGCGTCCCAGGTTGCGTCCTACATGAAGTACAAGAGGAACTAATCCCTCAAATAAAACAGCTATACAATCTCAGCCTCACTACAGGATATGTGCCCACAGAATGGCGTACAGCAACAGTGGTCCCACTCCACAAAGGTGGAGCCTCTACGGACCCTGGAAACTATCGCCCCATAAGCCTGACTAGCTTAGTCTGCAAGGCTATGGAGAGGATCATCATGGAGCTCATAAACAAAGACATTGGGGACCTACAGACACTAGATCCTACCCAGTTCGGCTTTGTCAAGGGCAGATCCTGCCTTTTGAACCTGGTTGGCTTCTTTGAAAGAGTCACCAAAGCCATAGATGAAGGGAAGGTAGTCCACACAGCCTATCTGGACCTTGCAAAGGCATTTGACACAATACCCCACTCGGGCATCATAGATAAGCTATCCAGCTTAAATATAAACCCCTATGTCACAAGATGGGTCGCAAACTGGCTCAACGACAGAACCCACAGAGTGAGAGTTGCTGGAGCCATGTCAGACTTGAAACTGGTCACAAGTGGCATCCCACAGGGTTCTGTCCTGGGACCACTCTTGTTCAGTATATACTTTTCCGAGGTACAGGCAAACGTGGGAGGACTATGGCTCACCAAGTTCGCAGACGACTGCAAACTGGGCGCCATAATCAACTCTCCAGATGACACAAAACATCCTTCAAAAAGGTCTCACAGAGACAGATAACTGGTGCCAGCACCATGGTTTAAAGCTAAATGCCAAAAAATGTATAGTCATACCCTTTGGCAAAAACAATGTGCCCACAAATTACCACATAGGCGGAAACCCATTAAGTACAGAGAAAGTTATTAGGGACCTGGGGACCCAAGTTGCTAGCAATCTCTCCTTTGAAAACCACATTGCCAAAGTGGTTAGAAAGACCTTCTACATAGCCCACATCATCACGAAGGGTTTCACATCTAGATCAAGAGAGGTAATCGTGCCCCTTTATTCATCCCTCATCAGGCCCATCATAGAATACAATGCCCCTTTTGGGATGTACCTTACCCGACACCTGCAACAATTAGAAAGACCCCAAAACTATCTCACCAAGAGGATCAATGGTCTCAAACAGATGCCATATGCTGCTCGGTTAAAAAAACTCCAGCTCTACTCAGTTGCATACCGCCTACTTCGAAGCGATCTATGCCTGACATACAAAGCTATGTCAAATCCAGAATTAATGGACATGCTCCACCTCAGTAAATCTAAATCCCTTAGAGCCACACGCTCGAGGGACTTGAACCTCAGCACAGAAATAAATAGAACTTGCTGGAGGGACAGGTTCATAACCCAGAGGCTCCCTTCGCTCTGGAATAGAATTCCAGTTCATGTGAGGCAGAGCACCTCACTGAATCTCTTCAAGAAGAATCTCGATAAGTGGATGGGGGATCGTAGGTTTGTCCCAGGGATTACTCCTGTGTCACTATTAGACAGAGGCACAGTAAACTAAACCTTAAATAGGGCACAGTATACTCAAATCAAGAGGTGGCGTAAGCCATACAGAATCGGGCTAGGCTTATAATTGCCCCAGGGCAGATAGCCTATTATGAATCTATGAACCTATATATTTGACACCCTTTATCCTCTTGGTGGGGTACCTTTGAGGTCTTCCGAACCGCTGCAGGTGTCACGTACGGTACATCCCATATGAGTCATTGTACTAGATTATAGGTCTGATAAGGGAACAGTACAGGGGCACAGTGACCTCTGTTGATGTAGATGTGAATTCTTTCATGATACAGTGTCCAATATCGACAATCTTCCTAGCCATATTGGCATTGTGAGTGTCACATGACAGATTACTGTCGACTTGTGTCCCTAGGTCCCTGATTACTCCTTGCATACATAATGGTTTACCACCTATGTGGTAATTTGTGAGTACCTTGTCTGGTATTTGGTGGGACATTCATACTGTCCAGTGTCTTCAGGATGTCTGGGTGGAGTTCTTGTGTGTGAGAGTGTAGTCTGTCGCATGCTACAGACTGTACAGCAGTTTTGACTACACTTAGGTGCACATGGGTGGTCTCCACTGCTTTGTGCATTGTCAGTTACCTGGCCATATGGGTATCTGTGCTGCATATGGATACTCCCCCTCCTTTGATGTTTTGGTCCAGGTGTTGGGGCCATAACGCATGATATGTGGTATAACCTGGTAGTGCTGGCGTGCTATCAGTAGGCTTGCAGCAGGCTTCTGTCACTGCACAGACATTGATGTTCTCCATACTGGGAAGTGCCTCAGGGGCATGCATATTTCAGTTTACACATCTGGCATTGGTCAGCATTACCCTTATGTTTCTTACCACTTATGTTTTCTAGGGTGGTGGGTAGTCTTTTTGGCCTTGCCTACGTACGGCTCTATGGAGGTGGCAAAGGCCTTATCCAGTATCCAGATGCCCAGGGGTAACAGGTGCAAGCCATCCCTGGAATAGCAGCATGGCTTGTCATGCATGACATCTCAAGCAGACTGACATTAGACCCTCTTGGACTGACAGCTGTAACTGTGCCACCTGTTAAAGCTGATCATTTTGTGTTTGTACTGTGGCATCATTCTTGGTGAGGGTTGGATGCTGCAAACGGCCGGTGTCATACCGGCCTGGGGTACATACTCGGAGAGCTCATCCATGTCTCTTTTCATGTAGTCCAGGGAGGTACATCTCAGGTCATTCACACCAGCATGGACAATGAGTGCATCATATTTCTGCTTGCTTTGGGGTGACCTGCGTACTTGTGTTATGTGGCATATTGTGGCAGCCTACAGGCAGCTTACTGTACCCTTTCCCTTGTTCAGTCTGGTGAGTGGGACAGCAGTGTGTCTGCCTATACAGACACCTATTACAACTGTATCAGGCATGTTGTTTCTCCTTCTGGCCTGTGACTGTTTGGCACACCAGCTTTGTGTACTATGTGTTGCATGTGCTATGTTTGGAGGTTGTGGTTGTATGGGATCTGCTTTGGAGGCTTCTGTTGGTGTGGTGTGTTTGTAATTAGGGCCTCTGGGAATGTTTTTCTGTGTTTATGTGTTTGGTTTACAGTTGTGATAGGTCTATGTGGGACTGGGTTTGTGGTGTATGTGGTTACCTTCTCCTCCTGACTAGTTTTGACAGTACTGAGTTGGGGGAGCACAGCCTCCGGTTTGGATACATGGTTGCATCTCTCACATATATTTGTATTTATTGGGGGGAGCTGTGGGTTGTCTGTGTACTTGGGGCAGGTGTCACATTGCCTCTGGATTCACAGATTCTACTTGTTGTGGCTGGCCTTAGTGGATTGTATGTGTGGACATATTTTATTGCCATACTACTGATCAGTGATTACTTCCCTTTTTATGTTTGCTCTATCATGCAGTAGCTTCCTCATTCTCTTGCATGGTTTGGTAATGGCTGGAGTCCAGCATGCCAGATGCCTGCATGTATGGCATTGTGTCTTGTTGTTATTTGTGATTGCATACTCCAAGCATTCCTGGCTGTGTTCATGGAATGCCTGTATAACATGTTCTGCGGTGTGTCCCATATTCTGCACTTGCACATGGCCTTTCGTGGATTCCACATTGGTTTGGAGGGGTGCAACCTATGCTTTACACATGTTTTTCACTGTGGTTTTCTGGCCAGGGACTGTGGTCAGGATGTGTATATCCAGTGTGATTACTCTATGGTCTGGTCTTACCAGTGAGGGATACACTTCTCATCTTGCCATCCAGTACACGTGTTGCTGATTATCACATCCAGTATGCTTACCCCTCTTGTGGGAGTGGTACGTTGTTCCTGAGCATTTTGGTTTATGGATTCTGGGAACTTTTCTCTTATTGTGTTGGTGCTAGTATAATGCTCCCAGTGTATGTCTGGGTATTTTCAGTCAGGCAATATAATGTGGTTTGGGGGGCTTGATATATTCATGTATTCCAACATAGGCCAGGTGCAGTTCCTGGTATTAGGACAGTAGTCTGCAGCAGGCTATATACTGGGAGGCAGTTTTAGCCATTGGTATTTGACCATGGCTAATCCATGCTGCTTCTTGTTGTGGTACCAACATGGGGGTGTGGTTATCCTTGACATTTATTGCTAGTCACCCTCCTTTTGTAGCTTGTTCCATGTTTTGCGGCTGTACAGCACAGTATGAGGTGTGACCTGGTAGTGTTAGGGTGCTGATGTGAGCCTTGACCCAGTTTTCTATTACAGGACTGATATCTACATTCTCCATACTGTGTGCATTTACACTGCACACATCTTGCTGTTTAGACTTCTGGCATTGGGTAGCATTACATCTAGGTTCCTATCCCTTGTGGTACCTATGAAGGTGGGTTTGTGTTTTGAGACTTACCTATTCAGGGCATGCTGTGGGTACTGACAGCCTTTGCCAGTATCCATGGGGCCTGGACTGATAGGTGCACGCCACCCCTAGCAGGTGGTGCATCATGTCATGCTCCGCATGTCTTCCCAGGCTGGAACACATTAGCTCCCCTTTAACTAACTGCATTACTTCAGCCAGTTATTGCAATTGATCATCCCATCATCATTTTGTGGCTTCATGCTTGGTGAGGGTGGATGTTAGTCAGGGTCCTCAGGTGTGCATATAGTACATGGTGTTACATTACTTAACACATGGCATTCATGCCTCAGGTGGTGCTACAGGGCTGCCTCTGTCGGATGCACATATTACACTCCCTGTACATGTTTGTGAGCAGGTCATGTCATTTTAGGCATCCCTGTTATTATTTGAGTGAGTCAGAGGGAGTATCATTCCCAGGGTTCCTACTGAGGCAGTGTATGTGCTATGCATTGCCTCTTTGCCAAGGCCAGGGCATACTGGCCACGCCTCCTTCTGCCTACTGGGGCAGGCTCAGGTTGTTCCTCCTCCGAGTCACGGTCTGCCTGTGATGGCCATGGCAATGGTGGGGGGCTGTTTGGCCCAGCCCTATGCTGGTCCTGCTGCAGCTGTTTTCGCAAGATCATATTATGTAGCATAGCACATACCATGACAATTTGGGTACAGGTAATTGGTGTGTACTGCAAGGCTCCACCAGATGTGTCCAGACACCGGAACCGTGACTTGAGCAGCCCAAACACATGCTCTATTACATTATGTGTTTGTGCATGTGCCTCATTATGGCGTTCCTGTTCAGGTGTGTGTGCGTTTCTGATGGGTGTCATCAGCCACGGCTCCAGTGCATAACCTGCATCCCCCACTAGGTGTCCGTGTGGGATGTCCCCATTGGCAAATGTCTGGTACAGCTGCGTCAAATGCCAGATGTGGGAATCATGGTAGCTCCCAGGGCAGCCAGCACACACATTCCTTATTATGCCCTGGGCATCACACACGACCTGGCAGTTGATGGAGGGGAAGCCCTTGTGGTTAATGTAGGCCCTACCCCGCTCACCGGCTGGTGCTTTGATGCGTATGTGCATGCAGTCTATTGCACCCACTACCTCAGGGTATTCCACTATTTGCTGGAAGAGACGCATATTGCTGGCCAATACCTCACGGGCATTGGAGAAATATACATGATCACCGACATGTGCTGACATGGCATCCAGGAACTGGTGCAGTACCCTGGAGGCTGATGCCTGTGATATCCCCATCATATCACCAGTTGGTCTTTGGAAGGTACCTGTTGCTAGTATTCTTAGGCCAACACATACCTTGGTTTCCACTGGGATGGGTTCCCCTCTGTTGGTTCTGTGTGTGAGGCGTGGCCTGCACAGCTCAACTATTTGCTGCAGGAGCTCTCTGTCCACTCTATAGCGCTCTACTATCTCCAGCTCATGTAACCCATGGTAGGTGACCCTGGGCCTGTACACTCTTCTCCGTCTCCTCACTGTGGGTTGTCTGGCACCATCTGCATTGACACCACCCTCAGCAAGTCACCTATGTCTCATTATGACAGCTATGGCAGCCCCTAACATTTCTGCTCTGAGTTCAGCTTTTTCAGTTTTCACTTCTAATAGCTTTCTCCTGTCTTGCAGTGTCTCTTGAGAGAAACATCCTGCACTGCTATTTGCAGAGTTTTAAGTGCTGGGCTGGGCTACTATTCTGCCTGTGTAATTGCCTGCTTCTAATTGTTTTCACCTGCTAGCTCCAGCAGTATTCCCTGCTAGCTTCCTACTAATTCTGTTGCTTCCTTTTTCCTCTCTGTTTCCTCAGGGGGGAGCAGCGTGCATACCAGCAGAAACACGCTCACAGTGGCTTACACGCATGCACACATGCTTACACGGTTCAGGATCTGCCTATTCGGGTTAAAACCCACGCACACCAGCGCAAACAGTGTTACAACTCTGCCAACAGGCTCCCACATGCTCAGTCTGCCTTACACGCATGCACACTGCCCTACTCGCGCTTCATGCCGTGCACACGTGCGCATGCATACCCAGCAAGAAACTTTGGTGTAAGTAACAGTGTACACCTTCCATTTCTTGACTTTCCCATGCTTATCTTGTGGCACTCCTCTTTCCCTGATCTGTGTCTGTCATCTGTCATGTTACACTGACCTCCAGTGAACTGCATTTCTTTCTACCATTCCCCCCTGTGATGTCACCCATCTCCTACTCTATTCCTCCCCCTTATGTATCTCTTACACTACTCAGACTGTGCTCATTTGCTATGTGACTGTGGGATTCAGTATCCTAACCCTCATTTACATGAGATTGCCTACTAATGCTTAGTTACATGTCTTAGACTCAGCTTCCCCCCTTAGCAACCACTACATGGTGGCCGTGTTGTTTTTGGTCTGCTGGTCCCTGCATTGTCATTCCATGTATTGCATAAAACCCACATTTGTGGGTTTATAACCTTCATTTTTATGTTTTATACAGCGCAACCCGTTTGCGCTGGGCTGTGCTGCATTTAAACATCGGCGATCGCCGGAAAAAATATATATATTTTTATAATTTTTGCATCGGGTTACCTTGCCAATGGCCACATATTTGGCCATTGGCATGCTGCCTGACACATATGCACCCTTTATTTGGAGCTGACATGGCTCCGTTGTGATTTTTGCAGAAACGTACTCAGTTGTCAACTGAGTACATTTCTGCAGCTAAAACGTCTCTTACACGGGCTAGTTTCTGCTTCGTGGATCGCTAATATACCTCATTTGCATACCTTTCGGCTGCAAGTGATGTATTTAGCATATCCACGTCCAGTATGTGTAAGAGACGTTTTAGCTGGTCTCTTACATGGAGTTTAGGGCTGTTCCTGGATCGCGAGGCTTGCATGGAGTGTTACACGTCTCTTACACTCTGTGCAAGCCTTCGTGAATCCTGCCCTGTGTCTATTAATATAGTTCTAGTGATGGGTCTGAAGCAATATATCAGAAATCACAAAGGCACGGACTAGCCGCAAACTATAAACAAGACTGAAACCATATACTATCAGTTTAATATTTTGTATCTATGTATACATATATTCATCAATTAGGGACAATTTTGTGACATCATATCCTGTTCTATAGGATTTAAAAGACATGTGTTGGGGAGGGCACATGTTTCTGAAGAAGTTCACATTTTAATAAAGTGAAAGTGAAAGAAAGCGCTAAATCGCATCAGCCTGGTTTGTACCATTTCTGCATTAAGCTGTGGTTTCAGTCTTGTTTATAGTTTGCGGCTAGTCCATGCCTTTGTGTTTCCTGGTTGCACAGAGCTTAGTGTAGTATGGCTACAGAGGCGTCCTCCTCGGATAACTTGTTGGATTTAACAACACATTCCACACCGGGAGCGGGTAGAGCTGAAGAGCGGCGTGACTCCTGTGATGTGGATACCACGTTAATAGCTACTATCACGAAGATAGTGTTTGACTGTCTACAAAATAGTAGAAAACGGGATGTTAACGAAGGGGTTAACATCATTGACTCAAGTAAGAGCGTCTTGAGTCATAATGAAGCGCCGTTTGTAAAAGTTGTGGCGCACACTGGTCCAACGGAGCGTGATGGAATCAACAGTATTTCGTCGAGCAGTAACATTTGGGGTTTTGTGTGTAAAGAACTGCAGAATCCTTTTAAGAACATCAACGGTGATACAACAAACCGGATTGTCAGTGAGTACAATGATAATACAACTGATATAAGAACTTGTAAAAAGCTAATTTTTGAGCTAGAAAAGTTAGTTTTCAGATACATCACATTGGAATTAGAGATACAATATCTAACGGAATGTATTCAACGAAGCATTGTACCGCAGGGTTCATGGACTGCCAAGTTCCCAAATTGTGTGGAACCTGGGGATACTTTGTCAAGAAAGATCATTAAGGTGTACAACGATGCAGGTTTGGCCATGATGGATATTTTGGTCAAGCATTATGATTCTGACATTAATAAAGTGAAAACAGAAATTAAAGAGTTGGATGATTGCATTAAAAATAACATTTGTTTTCGGGAATTGTACACTTTATACAGTAGTATTGAGACTAAGGCTGATAAACATAGGTCTACCATTGTGCAAAGGAAACAACACAAATTGCTGAGAGACATCAGGACATATAGGTCCAACGAGGCCTATTTATCTACAGTAGATACATCTAAAGTAGGTTTTGTTGCTCAAAAAGATGTTTCTGCCGTTGGAGAGAAGACATGTAGATTGCCACAAGGATCAGTTAAAGATGTGGTAGTACTGTCTAATGAGAACATTGACAACTTGGTAACTGAAAGTTCAGAAGAAAGCACATTAGTGCGTGTGGATACATCTAAGGAAGTGACTGGTGACACCATTTTGGGGAATGTAACCACTAGTTATGCGGAGGTTGCAAGTCAGCAACCTGGTCCTTCCAAGGTCCCTTTTCAACAACAAAGGGCACAGGGAAAGAGGACTACCAGGTGGTACAACACCACACAACAGAAAGGGAAAATGAAGGGCAAAAACAAAAAAAGATGGTAACATCTTCCACTAACATGACTGATCACACTGTTAATGTCATAAATCTAAGCAATGTGTTGTTAAGTGTAGATGCTTACAGTGTACTTAACAAAGGCTTTACTTTCATTCCTAGCAATAGGGTAGATATTAGTAGATTGTTGGTGGATTTTAGACTGTATTTACGGAAGTTAAACTTGAAATATATTTTCAAGGACATCACAGATTACAACTTTTCCACCAACAAACTACCAACAAAGCCTAGTACATTTAACCCTCCTTTGATCAATACATTACAAGTGTTTCTGAATTCATGTGAAAAAGAATTCAGAAACATGAACATAAGTAGTGAATTGAACAATCTAACTATTACTGAGAGTAAAACGTTACAGGAATTATCAGTAAATACTGAGATAAGAATCATGAAAGCGGACAAGGGGGGTAAAATTATTGTTATGGACACAATAGATTACAATCAAAGGATATTGGATATGTTAAAAGATACTACAAATTATTCCAAGGTCACAACAGAATTGGTGAAAACCAGTTTTAGAAGTATAGATGTCATTTTATTTGACATGTTCTGCCAGAATGAAATTGAAAAGGTAGATTATGATTTTTTGCTAGTGGAACATCCTACCATGGCTAAGTTTTTTGGTATACCCAAAATACAGTATGGCCTTGAAGATTTATCCTTCAGGCCTATTGTATCAGCAAAAAATTCAAAAACAGAGAACATTTCTATCTGGTTAGACAGTCTACTTAACCCAGTAGCACAAAAAGCTGAATATTATCTTAGAGATTCCTGGCAGCTTTTGGAGATATTGGGAAGGATCGGAACATTGGATAAAGATGTAAATTTTGCTACATTAGATGTGAAAAACCTCTATACTTCCATAGATCAAATTGAAGGAATAGAATATATGAGAGAATATCTGATTAATCATACAGACATGAGTGGCCACAGGGTAAATACATTATGTGCCCTTATGGAAATAGTACTTGAAAACAATTTTTTTAAATTCAACAATGTACTATACAAACAGACATCTGGAGTGGCAATGGGGGCCAGGGTGGCCCCAGCTTTCGCTAATTTAGTGATGTCCAGATGGGAACAGCAATTTTTAAAAGTCCATGAAAGTTTTGGAAAGGTTTTGATGTACTATAGGTACATTGATGATTTGTTTTTTGTGTGGAAAGGTGGGCTATGTGAATTTGAGAATATGTTAATTGACATCAACACTACTACTAGCTTCTTATTTTTCAAACTAGGAGAATTTGGTAGAAACATACATTTTTTGGATTTAGATCTTGGAATTAATGACATCAACGGTACTATTACAAATAGCATCTACAGGAAATCTTGCTTCACCAACCAATATCTTCACAAGGCTAGTTTACATCCACAGCACATGAAAAAGAGTGTAGTGAAGGGCCAAATGATTAGACTCAGTAGGCTCACTACAAATGATTCAGTATTTCTAGAAGAACTATCATATTTGAGAGACATGTTTGTAGTAAGAGGTTACAATCTTAATTGGATAAAAAAACTGGAAAAGGAAGTAAATATATTAAGACAAGGAGTAGCAAAACCTATATTATTGGCTACAGACATCTCTGTGGAAGCACCAAGAGTAGTACATCAAAGGTATGAGAGTATAAATAGATCTGAAGAAATTGGGTTTTATACTGCATTTCCACTTCCTATAGTAAATGAAGTAAAAGAAATTAGGAACACCATAGAAAGGAATTGGAGAATAATTTTAGGTAATAAGGAATTAGTCAGCTGTGTAGGGACAAAACCTCAATTCACATATAAAACAGTGAATAATATCAAGAAAATGTTAGAATGTACTACTAGTAGTTCTGTAGTTAGGTCTAGAGATCTTATTAAAAAAGGTACATTTGCATGCACTAATTGCAGACAATGTAGATTCCTTAGCAATAGTTCCTTTGTCACTTTGAAACATTCAAAAAGAACTTTTTGGGCCAAGAAATATTTTAACTGCAACAGTGAATATGTGGTTTATTTGGCTTGCTGTGCATCATGTGAATGTTATTATGTGGGCAAAACTGTTAGAGTCTTAAAGCGGAGGATTTACGAACATACCTTAGCTATTAAGAATAGGGATAAAAACAATGCACTTGCAAGGCACTCTTTAGTCTGCAGTGAATTCAAAAAGTTTGAGTTTTTTGTTCTAGACCACATAGAAAAAGTGACATTTATGGGGGACACTAACAACAAATTAGAGCAAAAGGAGACTATTTGGCAACTAATGCTAGGGGCAGATCAGTACCCAGGCCTCAATGAGGTTATCAACATCAAATGTTTTTTGTTATATAAATAACATTGTCAATTATCTTACAAATGTTGTAAGTGTATCACTAATTTATTTAGTTTCATAATTAGGAATGTTCATTTAATAGTGAATCAATTCAGCTAGGACATAATTTTAATTTCAAGTTCACATTCAATTTTTAAGTATTCTGTTTTAGAATGATGTCATGTGAATCAAATTATTTAGTATCTATTTTTTAGTACTATACAAATATGAATGATAGTATGGATTTCATATATAATGCTTTATTACATCTAGATGTCTTTTTATACACTTATACAGTTTTTGATATACTATCAGTTTAATATTTTGTATCTATGTATACATATATTCATTAATTAGGGACAATTTTGTGACATCATATCCTGTTCTATAGGATTTAAAAGACATGTGTTGGGGAGGGCACATGTTTCTGAAGAAGTTCACATTTTAATAAAGTGAAAGAAAGCGCTAAATCGCATCAGCCTGGTTTGTACCATTTCTGCATTAAGCTGTGGTTTCAATATATCAGAAATATAACAATGGCTGTCATGTAAATGAAGAAGGAGATATGGTCTACATTGCTTAAAGTATTAGAAGCTATATTTGATAGAATTAAATATTAATGACCTAAACAGTAATCAAAACAGATGAGCCTTAAATACTTAAAGGTAAATAATTCCCATGTAGACTGGGATTCATTAGTAATCATGTAGGCTTCTTGTTGTGTAGAACAGAGCATATGTGTGCAACTTTAAGAAGCATTTCCAGATGTAGACACGTGCATATAAATAGTAAGCATGTGCAGGCAGCAGCCCCATTTTGACAGAACAGCCAGAGTGTTAACATGTATGAGTGTAGTAGTCAGTCTGTTTACTAAGCCTCATTCCTGATGTGTTTGTGTGTAATAAAGCTGCTTAAACCGAACCCACAATTCTTTGTCTGTTTTATCCTGACCAGATGAACAACATGGTGCCAGAAGTGGGATTGAGAGTGCAACTTCCTCAAGCCATGAGATGCAGAGTTGACAGTGAAGGTATATTGAGCAAGTTGGGTAATAACAGTGTTCAAATGATCAAAAAGGGCCAGAAATGAACTTAAGGTAACCAAAACTTTCACAAATTATTTATTTTGCAAAGAAAATGAAACAGAACATTCATAAAGCACAAAACGCATTACTAATTAAACAAAATGTTCAAAACCATGATATCTGATAAAACTATCAGAAATATTCATATGGAGTTCAGAATTACCGCCAATTTGCATAATGAGCACGTTTAAAGTAAACTGAGCAAAAGAAAAGTATAATAAGCATGATAAGCGGTTGAAAGGGTATAACGAGTATAGTAAAAGGGCAAAATTAGCTTAAAGAGCAAGGTGACTACGTGTTTCTTAGTAAAAGGCCATGTTTTGGGCAGAAACTACTATTAAGCATTGACCAAAGCCATTCAAAGCATAACTCGAGTTGTTTGAAGTATCTCAGAGTGTGCAGTGTTTGCAGAGTATGTGCTTTATCACGGAGCAATTATTTCAAAGAGTTTGTTGTCTGCAAAGTACAGTTATTTTGCAAAGTGCAGTCAAAGTACAGCCATTCTGAAAAAAAATTGTGCTGTGTGCATTTATTTGCAGAGTGACACCATTTCAAAGTGTTTTTTTTTTTTTGCAATATGCACAGTTATTTTACAAAGTACAGCCATTTTGAAAGGTTGGTGTGCTGTGTACAGTTTATTTGCAAAGTGCATTCATTTTGAAGTGTTTCTTACTCTGAACTTCTTCTGCTGTGTGCAGTTTGTTTGCAAAGTGCAGTCATTTCAAAGTATTTCTTACATTGATAGGGAGTGATTTCATAGAGTACAGTAATTTTAAAGTGTTCTGGTGCTAGGGAGACTTATTAGCAAAGTGCAGTTATTTCAAAGAGTCTGTTGTGCTATTGGGCATAATTACATGTTCTGAGATATATTTATGTGTGTATGTCCATACAAATTCCAAGCACCTTCAGTATTTCGCATACCCAGTCCACTTGCATTTGATCATAATATTGCAGAGAATTGGGGAGTATTTGAGCAGGAATATAATATTTCTATACAAGCAGATTTTTCTGACAAAGATGCACATACAAGGGCATTTATTTTGCTTAACTTAGCTGGGTCAGAGCCCACTGAAAGACAGCGTTCATTTGTGTATGCACCAGCAGTATATGCAGGAGAAGGGGGATCCTGCCATATTGTTGTAATGTCTGAATCAAGGGAAGACCCTGAGTGCTTGAAACGTAAATTTAGAGAAATGTACAACCCTCAGACAAATGTTACATTGGAGAGGCACCTATTTTATACAAGAGACCAAATGCCAGGTGAAACTTTTGCATCTTATATAACTGACTTGAGAAATAAGGCTAAAACATGTAGATTTGGTGATTTGAAAGATGAATTAATAAAGGACATGCTTGTGTGTGGTGTTAATAGTGCTGCAGTGAGAAAGCTTTTGCTTCATGACAGTGATTTAACATTGAGCAAAGTAACAGAGATTTGTCGTATCAATGAGCTCACAGAAAGACACACAAGTATGCTTACAACTGACAAGAGCTTAGTTTCAGCAGCCTCTATAGCAAACATAGACAGCATGCAACACATGGCAAGCAGAAGCAGGCCTAAGTGCATGGCAGTTGCTGCCCCTGCGGGATTCCCAGGGAGGACCCGTAACTTTCTAGCAAGTTCCAAGACTAGCTTAGCAAAACAGATATGCTCAGTGCAGTATAAGGGTGAGTAAGCAAAACCCAAGTCAAATCTTATTGTTAACTGTCGGAATTGTAATGCCAATCATGAGTCTAAAAGAGAGAAGTGCTTAGCATTTGGTCAGCAATGTCACAGGTGTAAAAAATGGAACCAGTTTCAAATGTTTTGTAAACCAAGCAAGCCTCATTCAATTATTAAGAATGGTCACTCAAAAAAGCAAGTTGATAAAATAGAAAGCTGCTACCCTACTTTCTGTGTAGATGGTGTATCAGTGGTCGGTGAAAACGTTAATGCAGTTGATTTGTTAGCAAAGAATTAATTATTTTGTACTGTCCTGATCAATGGTAAATCCACGGAGCTCAAAGCAGACACTGGTTCAAAGTGTAATGTGATGATGGCAAAAACATTTGCTAGAGTGAGAGCTCGTGAGCAACTTAATTTGGTTAATTGTGCAAGCTTGTTGCTTATGGAGTTGAAGAGATTCAAACCGAAGGCTCAGTAGTGCTTTCTTGCTATTCAGCTGAGAACAGCTACAGCTTGCAATTTTATGTAGTCTGAAGACCTGTGCAGTCATTATTAGGTCTCAGAGACAGTTTGAGAATGAAACTGCTTTCTTTTACGAAAGAAGTACATCATATAAGCACATATCCCAGTTCCACTTTCAGTGATGCTATTTTCTGAGTATGCTGATGTTTTCGATGGCAAGTTAGCCAAACTTCCAGTTGTGTACTCCATGAAAGTAGACCCAGAAGTCAGTCCAGTGATCAGACCAGCAAGGAGAGTTCCAATAGCTATGCAGGACAAAGTCAATGTCCAGTTAGACAAAATGGTGCAGCAAGGTGTGTTTTGTCCAGTCACAGAACCAACTGAGTGGGTGTCTTCCATGGTAGCTGCTCACAAGAAATGTTTAGATGAAATTAGAATATGCATTGACCAAGAAACTTGAACAAAGCATTAAAGAGACCTCATCATCCTATGCATACAGTCAAGGAGGTTACCGCCCTCATGCCAGATGCCACTGTTTTTTTCTGTCCTAAATTCAAAGAGTTCATTTTGGCAAGTAATGCTTGATTGCAAATCTTAACTACTGACTACATTCAGCACATCATTTTGTACATACAGATTCCTCAGGATGCCTTTTGGAATAAATTCTGCCAGTGAAGTCTTTCAGTGTGCAATGGAGCAAATTTGTTCTGGCTATCCGTGTGCTATAATAGTTGATGATTTACTGTTTGGAAGCAACGGTGAAGCAGAGCATGACATAAACCTCAGGAAAGTTCTGGACAGAGCACATGAAGTGAACTTGAAACTTAATCCTCTGAAATATAAATTCCAACTACCAGAAGTTACTTATGTAGGTCATTTATTTACCAGTTCAGGCTTACAACCGGACCCTTCCAAACAAGCAGCCATTATTGAGATTCCAGCTCCAGACAATGTCCAATTTCTATAGCATTTTCTTGGTATGGTTACCTATTTGGGCAAATTTATCCCTGAATTTAGTGAGTTATCAGCACCTTTAAGAGAGCTGACACGCAAAAAATTTTGCCTGGTCATGGTTAGAACAACACCAGGGAGCATTTGATAACCTCAAACAGCAAATTGCCAATCCGCCTACATTGAGATACTATGATGTCCACAAATCAGTAGTTCTTTCCTGTGATGCTTCAAAGTTCAGTCTTGGTGCAGTTATTCTTCATGAGGGCAGACTTGTTGCCTTTGCATCTAGAACTCTTACCCAAACTGAGATACAGTATGCTCAAATTGAGAAGGAACTTTTGGCAATTGTGTTTACATGTTCAAAGTTCCATAGTTATATTTATGGCTGAGCTATCTAACTCGAAACTGATCATCAGCCTCTAGTCAATATTTTAAAGAAGCATATGCATACCACTCTAGCAAGACTACAAAGAATGATGCTCAGATTACAAAAGTATAATTTCAAAATGGTCAATACAAAAGGCAAACTTCTTTATCTGGCTGATACCTTATCCAGATCACCTAGAAATACCACAGAACAGCTTGATCCAGAAAATGTTGACTTTGATGTCATGGAAGTGCGTAATTTTTCTACCACGAGACTTGATGAGCTAAGAGATTGTACAAAGACTGATCTAGTTTTGCAGAAGCTCAACCCCTTCATCAGTGTTGAATGGCCATCAAAGCAATCCTGTGTACCACCAGAAGTACAACCTTACTTTCCATACAGAGAAGAGATGCTGATGGAAGATGGTATCATTTT
This sequence comes from Protopterus annectens, assembly GCF_019279795.1. Taxonomy (NCBI): domain Eukaryota; kingdom Metazoa; phylum Chordata; order Ceratodontiformes; family Protopteridae; genus Protopterus; species Protopterus annectens. The sequence continues at coordinate 655,626,872 of NC_056736.1, forward strand.
CAAAGGTCACAAAGTTATTGTTCCTACTTCCTTACAACTCAGGTTCCGATTCTACCAAAAGAAGGGCAAGAGGACTAGTATTTTGGCCTCCTCTAGCAAAAGACATTGATAAAGTACTTTCTTCTTGTTCAGTATGTGATAGTACTAAACCACATTTGCAAAAAGAGCCTTTTTAGCTAAGCCAGATTCTGGAACTACCTTGGTCAACAGTAGCCACAGACATATTTGGGTGGAACAATCAGCATTACTTAGTGTTGGTAGACTCTTATTCAAGCTGGTTAGAAATCAATTTGCTACCTAACCTGACATCCAGTGCTGTTATTATTAAGATGAACTGTCATGTCTCAGTCCATGGTAGTCCACACAAAGTTATTTCTGACAACGGTTCTCAGTTTACCAGTCAGTTGTTTCAGAGATTTGCAAAAGAGTGGGACTTTATCCATGTTACTAGTAGTCCTGAATACCCACAGTCAAATGGCCTTGCTGAACATGGGGTACAGAGTGCAAAGCAATTACTAGAGAGGTCAAAGCACAACAATACAGATATCTTATTTAATGTGCTTAATTGTAGAAATATACCTTGGGACAACCTACTTGGCTCACCTGCTCAGAGACTTCTATCTAAGCAAATCAGAACAACCTTGCCTATCAGTTCTAGTTTGTTGGTGCCTAATGCTAAAAAACAACAGAGCAATCAAAGTCCAACTCTTTAAGATTCCTTTCAGAAGTCCAGCTATGATAAAACAAGCAGATATCTTCATCTGTTGAAAGGAGGAGAGACAGTGAGGATGAAAACGATGAAAGGCTTTGATCTAATTGGTCAAGTGAGAGGCATATGTGCTGAGCCAAGAACCTACTTAGTGGAATCTGAGGGTATAGAATACAAGAGAAACCGCAGGCAACAAAACACTGAAAGGCCAAACTGGGCATGCTCACACACTTAGGCCATGTCTGAGTACAGCAGTGGGTCACACATATCCGGCAGTTGCATGTGTTAACCCAGGATCCTCTCACTATTCACCAATCTGCCTTGTGCACACAGTTATATGACAACAGACACATATATAATATAGTGGAACCCTGTCATAATCAAATATGTTCTGCAGATACTTAGGTTGTTCATAGAAAGTTGGAAAGCAAAGAAGATAAAAAACCTGCAATCAGTATCATCAATAAACAATGTGAATCCCGAACATTATCATAGGTTCATAGTTTGATACTAGGCTATCTGCCCTAGGGCATTTATAAGCCTAGCCAGAGAGTGTTTGGCTTTCACAACCCTGTTAGATTAGTAGACTGTGCCTGTGAATAGTAGGTCACACAAGATAGCCCATTTACATTTAGTTTATTGGGCCTCTGTCTAGCAGGGACCCAGAAGATATCCCAGGGGTAAACATACGATCACCCATCCATTTATCAAGATGTCTCCTATAGGTGATCAGTGGGGGTCTCTGCCTATGCGGGACTGGGATCTAATTCCAGAGTGAGGGGAGCCTCTGGGATAAGAATCTGTCCCTCCAGCATGTCCTATTAATATCTCTGCTGAGGTTTACGTCCCTGGAGCGTGTAGCTCTAAGGGATTCGGATATCCTGAGGTGGAGCATGTCCATTAATTCTGGGTTGAACATGGCTTTAAACAACAGGCACAGATCGCATCCGAGTAGGCGGTAAGTGACTGAGTAGAGCTGGAGTTACTTTAGCCGAACTGTGCCGGGCATCTGTGTGAGTCCCTAGATTTACTTGGTGAGGTACGTTTGTGGCCACTACAGTTGCTGCAGGTGTCAGGTAAGATATATCCCAAATGGGGCATTGTATCCAATCATGGGCCTGATGAGTATAGGGGCACAATGGCCTCACTTGATCTAGATGTGAAACTTTATGGGATAAGGTGGGCTATATAGAAGGTCTGTCTAACCACTTTGGCAACGTGATTGTCAAAGGCGAGAGTACTAACTACTTGTGTCCCCAAATCCCTAATAACTCCTACCGTACTTAATGGATTACCACCTATGTGGTAATGTGTGGGCACACTGTTATTCCCAAAGGGGATGACTATGCATCTAATGGCATTTAGCTGTAGGCCATGGCTCTGACACCAGTTATCCATCTCTGTGAGACCCTTTTGGAGGATGCTTGTGCCAGCTGGAGAGTTGATTATGGCACCCAGTTTGCAGTCATCTGTGAACATGGTCAGCCATATTCCTCCTGTGTTAGCCTGTATGTCAGAGAAATATATACTGAACAAGAGAGGTCCCAGGACTGAGCCTTGTGGGACACCACGTGTAACTGGTATAGAGTCAGACATCGCACCTGCAATACTGACCATGTGGGTGCTATCCTCGATCCAGTTAGCAATTCATCTTGTGACATATGTGTCGATATCGAAGCTGGTGAGCTTATGTATAATGCCTGAGTGGGGTATTGTGTTGAAGGGTTTTGCGAGGTCCAGGTAGGCTGTGTGGACTACCTTCCCTACATCTATGGATCTGGTAACTGTTTAAAGAAGTTGACCAGGTTCAAGAGGCAAGATCTGCTCACAACAAAGCCGAATTGGGTAGGATCCAGTGTCTGTAGGTTCCCAATGTCTTTGTGTATGAGTTCCATGACGATACGCTACATAGCTTTGCAGACCAGGCTAGTTAGGCTTATAGGGCGATAGTGTCCAGGGTCCATTGTGGCACCACCTCTGTGGAGTGGGTCCACTGTTGCTGTATGCCATTCATTGGGTACATATCCTGTAGTAAGTCTGATATTAAACAGTGACTTAATGTGAGGGTTACGTTCGTCATGAAGCTCATGTAAGTCACAGGCCGGGACACCGTCCAGTCCCATTGATGCTGTGTTGTCTGCTTTGGAGAGGGCAGCACTCACCTGTTCATCTGTGATGTCAGGGAGGCTACACTCTGTTGGGATGGACATTTGCTCTTTAGGGGGGATGGGGGGAGACATTTGCACTGAACCTGTTTGCCAGGATGTTAGCAATGTCTGTGGGTTCAGTGTATGTTTTGTCATTATGCAGTAACTCACAGCATATCTGGGAGTTTCCACCCAGGTTCCTGACATAGCTAAAGAAGGCCTTGTGATTGTCCTTAGTGTCTGGTGCAATTTTCCTTTAGAAGCGGGCCTTAGATGAATTCATGAGTGATTGCAGCTTTTTGCTAGTACTGATCAGAGATGCCTTCCCTTTTTGGGATTGTGCTCTATCATGTAGTAGCCTCCTCCTTTTGTTGTATAGCTTATTTATGGCCAGAGTCCACCAGACAGGTCCCCTGCCTTTGGAGGAGTGAGTCTTGTTGTTATTTGGGATAGCACGATCCATGCATTCCAGTAGGTGTCCATAGAATGCGTTTGTAAAGGATTCAGCGGTCTGAGCCGTATTTACCACTCTCTCAGGGTCTTTGAAGGATGCCACCTCAGTTTGGAGAAGTGTGACATTTGCTTTTGAGAAGTTTTCACTGAGATTACCTAGGATAGGGGTGGGGACGGGATACGGATGTCCAGTGAGATAAATGTATGGTCTGACCTTACCAATGAGGGGTATACCTCTGGTGTGGAACATTGAGTCCCCATGTTGGTGATGATCAGGTCCAATATGTTTTCCCCTCTTGTGGGTATGGTGACCAGTTGTGCCATAGCATTTGAGTTTATAAATTCTAGCAACCATTGGGCGAGGGTGTTGGGGCTTGAGTAGTATTCCCAGTCAATGTTTGGGTAGTTAAAGTCACCCAATATAAGGTTGTTTGGAGAGACCTTCATATTCTCCAGTGTCCCCAGGAAAGCCGAGTGGGGTTCCTGAGTTTGGGAGGGTGGTCTGTAGCACGCTACAAACTGAAAGGCAGTTTTGCCCACTGTTAGTTGCATATGTATGGTCTCCAATGCTTCATGCAGTGCTACTAACCTGGAGGTGTGTGTATCTGTGATGTATATGAATACTCCCCCTATTTTTGTTGGTCGGTCTGAGTCTTGCGGCCGAAAAGTATGGTATGAAGTATAACCTGGTAGTGCTGGTGTGCTTTCGGGAGCCTGAACCAGGTGTCTGTTACTGCACAGATATCGACATTCTCCATACTGAGGAGAGTCCTGAGTGCATGCATTTTGAGGGTTAGACATCTGGTGTTGAGCAGCATTACCTTTAGTTTCTTTTACCTTGTAACGTCTATGGAGGTGGGTTTGTCTTTTGAGCCTTGCTTAAAAAAGGCACTATGGAGGTGGCAAGAGCCTTAGCCAGTATTCGAAAGTCCAGGGGTGACAGGTGCAAGCCGTCCATAGTGAAGCTACGTGGCATGTCAAGCATGTCTTCCCAGGCTGACAGACACTGGATCCCCTTTGAATGACACCAATATGTTAGCCAACTATTAAAGTTGATCAGTTTGTCTGTATACTGTGACATCATTCTTGGTGAGCGTAAGATGCTACACAAGGTCAGGGTCATACTGGCCTGGGCTACATGATCAGAGAGCTCCTCTATGTCTCTTGTCATGTAGTCCAGGGAGGAACGTCTGAGGTTATTCACATCAGCATGGACAATGATGGAGCCATATTTGTACTTGCTTTGGAGAGACCTGAGTGCATGTGTTATGTGGCGTATCCTGGCACCCGACAGACAGCTCAAAGTGACCTTCTCCTTGTTCAGCCTGGTGAGTGGGACGTCAGTGTGTCTGACAATAAGAGTCACCTATTACAAGTGTATTAGGTGTGTTGTTTAGCCCTAAGGGCAGTGACTGTGTGGCACACTGACTTGGTGAACTATGTGATATGTGGGTATTGTTGTGGGGTAGCAGTTGTTTGGGTGTCTGCTTTGGAGGTCTCTGCTGCTTAGGCAGAGTTTATTTAGCGTCTGAGTATGTTTTTGTGTGGTAATGTATTTTGTTTGCTGTCGCTATAGGTCTATGTGAGACTGGATTTGTGGTGTGTGTGGTTACCTTCACCACCTGATGGACTGTGCCAGTCATGGGTTGAGAGAGCTCAGCCTCCTGTTTGTCTATATAGTTGCATCTCTCACATATATCTGAGTTTGTTGGGAGGAGGAGAGGGTTGTCTGTGTACATAAGGCAGTTGTAACATTGCGTCAAAATTCCAATATTCACCAGCTGGACTGGAGAGTACACATGAAACCGACCTTTGGACATTCCAGGATATTATGATGAAATACTCTGTTGACTGATCACAAAGGATCAGTAGGGTGTTAAGTGTGTAAAAGAGTATAACAGGGGTTTAGTGCTCAGGTTTGTTGGTGTTTTGGAAAGATTATCTGTGAAGGAGTCCTGACAGAACCATGACACCTCTTTCAGCTATGTCATAAATAGCAATGTACACTCATATATGTCCTGAGTCAGGGCCAACTGTACCTGACTGAGAATGCCGACATCCTGTCAGACAGGCCCATACATACATACCCACCTCCCACTGACAAAAGGCCCTATCATCATACCAGGAGATATCACGTGTAGAATGGGTAAACAGCTCCTCCTAAAGCCGAAAATATGGCATCAATTGGTTTACATTGTTTCCCTATATGTGTCATAAGTGAACTACAGAACAAACAGACCCTGCACTTGAACAGTCTATTGAGCCTCACCCTCTCTACAGGATCTGAAACTGTTGAATGTGTTACAGCAACATATGGCACATCCCGCAAGTGTTGGTGCACAACAGTCCATGAGAACTATAGTCCTATAAGCCTATGAAGTCTGATCTGCAAGGCCATGGAGTCCATCATGACTGAAGTCATAAACAGAGCTATTGGAAGCCCACAAACACACAACCCTACCAACGTTGGTATGTTCATGGGCAGATCATGGTTCCTAATCCTGCTAGACTGTTTGCAAGGCAGCCACCCAGGACATACATCACTGAAAGGAGCTACACATGTCCCACATAGACTTTGAATAGCCATTTATCAACATCCCAGACACATGTTGTATCCACAAAATCAACAATCTGTGCATAAATATGTATTGTCATATGAAGGAATGGCAATTTGTCCACAGATAGATCACACAAGCTAAGAATTGTGGAGTCCTGTTCAAGCTGTTAACACCTGCTGACCCACATGGTTCATTCCTGGGATTGCATAAAACAAAGTGCACACACATTACCATGTCCAGTCTGATGATGTCAGCATCCTACAAATATAGCAGGAGAAAAGAAACCACCCAGTAAAGCATATAGCGCATCACCAGTAAAGCATATAGCACATCACCAGTAAAGCATATAGCACATTACCAGTAAAGCATATAGCACATTGTGTTAATGTGTATCGCTCTGGTATCATGACATAGTTAGGTAGGGTTTGAATCCTGCAATTGCTAAGTGTGGGTGTGGGGGGGTGTGATTTACTTTCAGAGGCGTGCCCATTTTTGGAGACTGGGAAAACACATTAAAAGAGGTACATTTCTCTTTGGCAAGTCTGATGATGTCAGTATCCCACAAATACAGCAGTGGAAATGAAAACTCCCAATAAAGCATATAGCACGTTGTGCTAATGTGTATCTCTCTAGTATCATAACATAGTTAGGTAGGGGTTTGAATCCTGTAATTGCTGAGTGTGATTTCCTTTGAGGAAAGTGCCCTTTTTGGAGACTGGGAAAACACATTAAGAGAGGTAAATTCCTCTTTGCAAGTCTGATGATGTCAGTATCCCACAAATACAGCAGTGGAAATAAAAGCTACCAGTAAAGCATATAGCACATTACCAGTAAAGCATATAGCACATTGTGTTAATGTGTATCGCTCTGGTATCATGACATAGTTAGGTAGGGTTTGAATCCTGCAATTGCTAAGTGTGGGTGTGGGGGGGTGTGATTTACTTTCAGAGGCGTGCCCATTTTTGGAGACTGGGAAAACACATTAAAAGAGGTACATTTCTCTTTGGCAAGTCTGATGATGTCAGTATCCCACAAATACAGCAGTGGAAATGAAAACTCCCAATAAAGCATATAGCACGTTGTGCTAATGTGTATCTCTCTAGTATCATAACATAGTTAGGTAGGGGTTTGAATCCTGTAATTGCTGAGTGTGATTTCCTTTGAGGAAAGTGCCCTTTTTGGAGACTGGGAAAACACATTAAGAGAGGTAAATTCCTCTTTGCAAGTCTGATGATGTCAGTATCCCACAAATACAGCAGTGGAAATAAAAGCGACCAGTGAAGCAGATAGTGCATTGTGTTAATGCGTATCTCTGTAATATCATAACATAAGTAGGGGTTTGAATCTTGCAATTGCTGTGTGTGTGTGTGTGATTTCCTTTGAGAGAAGTGCCCTTTTTGGAGACTGGGAAAACACATTAAAAGAGGTAAATTCCTCTTTGGCAAGTCTGATGATGTCAGTATCACACGAACAGCAGTGGAAATGAAAACTCCCAATAAAGCATAAAGCGTGTCATGGTAATGCGCATCTCTCTAATATCATAACATAGTTAGGTAGGGATTTGAATCCTGCAATTGCTGAGTGGGGTGTGTGTGTGTGTGATTTCCTTTGAGAGTCGTGCCCTTTTTGGAGACTAGGAACACATTAAAAGAAGTAGATCCCACTTTAGCAAGTCTGATGATGTCAGTGTCACACAAATACAGCAGTGGAAACAGAAATCCCCAGTAAAGCATATAGCGCATTGTGTTAATACCTATTTTTCTAGAATCGTAATATAGTTAGATAGGGGTTTGAATCCTGCAATTGCTCAGTGTGTGTGTGATTTTCTTTGAGAGGAGTGCCCTTTTTGGAGACTGGAAAAACACATTAAAAGAGGTACATTCCTCTTTGGCAAGTCTGATGATGTCAGTATCCCACAAATACAGCAGTGGAAATGAAAACTCCCAGTAAAGCATATAGCGTGTCATGTTAATGCATATTTCTCTAGTATCATAACATAGGTAGAGGTTTAAATCCTGCAATTACTGTGTTCATAGGTTCATAGGTTCATACTAGGCTATCTGTTTGTGCTTTTATACCACCCTAGTTAGTATGGGGAAATATTTTGCTGTGCCTCTGTTGAGCAGTGACACTGAGGTAATCCCTGGGGTATATCTGCGATCTCCCATCCATTGGTCAAGATTTCTCTTGAACAAGGCCAGCGAGATGCTCTGCCTCACATATACCGGGATTTTTATTCCACAGCAGGAGTCTTTGGGTGATGAATCTATCCCTCCAGTATTAATAGCCGTGTCGAGGTTTAAGTCTCCGCCCTTGTGGCTCTGATGGATCTAGATTTTTGAGGTGAAGCATATTCATCAAATCTACTGAATAGAGCTGGAGTTCTTTCAGTCGGGCAGCATAGGACAGATGTTTGAGACCCTTTATCCTTTTGGTGAGGAACTTTTGTGGCCTCTCCAGCTGCTGCAAGTGTCGGGTCAGATACATTCCGAATGGGGCATTGTACTCAATCATTGGTCTGATGAGTGATGAGTATAGGAGACTATGACCTCCCTTGATCTAGATGAGAATCCCTTCATGATAAGGTGGGCAATGTAGAAGGTCTTCCCTAACTACTTTAGCTACATGGGTGTCGAAGACACAGACTACTATCAACCTGGGTCCCCTCTGATAACTTCTTCTGTACTCAGTGGATTGCCACCTATTTGGTAGCTAGGGTAACCTTGTTTTTCCCGGCGAAGTTGACTATGCATTTTTTGGCATTTAACTTTAGGCCATGGCTCTGGCACCAGTTATCCGTTTCTGTGAGACCCTTCTGAAGGATATCTGTGTCAGATGTGTTTTTTCTACTATGCAGTTTGCAGTCATCTGCAAACTTTGTCAGCCATAACCCTCTGTGTTTGCTTGTACTTCGAAAAGTAGATGCCAAACAAGAGTGGGCCCAGGACTGAGCCCTGTGGTACACCACTTGTGACAGGCTTTGAGTCTGACATGGCGCCAGCAACTCTGACCCTGTGGGTTCTGTCACTCAGCCAGTTGCAACCCCCATCTTGTGTGTAATGGTTAACATTTTTGCTGATGAGTTTTTTTCAATGATACCAGTGGGGGTATTGTATCAAAGGCCAGATCGATCGAGGCTGTATATGGACTGCCTTTCCCTCATCAATGGCATGTGACTGTTTGAAAAAAGTCAACCAAGTTTAGAAGGCATGATCTGCCTTGACAAAGCCAAACTACTGGGGATCCAAAGTCTGCAAATTCCCTATGTCTTTATTTATGAGGTCCATTATGATCCTCTCCATGGCTTTGCAGATAAGGCTTGTCAAAGCTAATGGGCGGTAATTTCCAGTGGTGGGGAGGCACACAGCCTTAGTGAAGTGGGGAGTTGCAGTGCACCCCCTGGCCTGGGTAAGAGGTAGGTAAGACTATGATTAAACAGCTGTCCTAGCTGTGGGTTTAATTCCTCATTGAGTTCGGTGGAGCACACAGCGGGGGACACCATCAGGTCCCATGGATGCTGTGTTTTTGCTTGGAGCAGTTCTCACTTGGGCGTGGAGATGTTTGGGGGCTGCAATCGCTTGGTATAGATATCTCCTTTGGGGGGGGGGAGAGGTTTGCACTGAACCTGAACCTGTCAGCCAGTATGTTGTGTCCAGGATCAGTCATCTTCACATCATTTTGAACTATAGTTCTGATTTCTGTTTCTAACTCCTCAGAGCCTTATGATTGTCTTTTGAGTCTTTAGCTATTTTTTCTCAAAAATTTGCTTGGATGATTTTTGAGAGCTTTAGTTTTTACTTATAGTGATCAAGGGTGTCTTTACTTTTTTGATTTTGCTGCTCTTCTAGTAGCTTCCCTCCCTTTTGTTGTAGAGTTTGTTTATGGGGGGGTCACACCCAGGGACGCTTGCCTTTGGTACAAAGAGTCTTTGTTTGTGTGTGATTTCCTTTGAGAGGCGTGCACTTTTTGGAGACTGGGAAAACACATTAAGAGAGCTAAATTCCTCTTTGCAAGTCTGATGATGTCAGTATCCCACAAATACAGCAGTGGAAATGAAAGCTTCCTATAAAGCATATAGCATGTCGTGTTAATGCGTATCTCAGTAATATTATAACATAGTTAGGTAGGAGTTTGAATCCTGCAATTGCTGAGGATGTGTGTGTGTGATTTCCTTTGAGAGGAGTGCCCTTTTTGGAGACTGGGAAAACACATTAAAAGAGGTAAATTCCTCTTTGGCAAGTCTGATGATGTCAGTATCCCACAAATACAGCAGTGGAAGTGAAAGCTCCCAGTAAAGTATATAGCGTGTCGTGGTAATGCGTAGCTCTCTAGTATCATAACATAGTTAGGTAGGGGTTTGAATCCTGCAATTACTGAGCGTGTGTGTGTGATACTGTTGATCAATGTGTTGTGGGTTTTGCTTTTACTACTGTATGACATATCAGTAAAACAACAGTATGTGCATTGCACACTTCAGGTATCTGTGTGGCAAATACATATATGTACATGTGACCTCAATTGGTAACTGTGTGGCAAAGACATATATGTACATGTGACCTCAATTAGTTCATAGGTGTGAAGCCTGCTTTCTACACGAATACATCTGTTACCATTGACAGTTTGTGCTGTTGCTTCTCAGACCGTAGGTCACATATGTATGTATGTGACAAGGTCAGCCACTGTAGTAATCTGTGGTCTAGGTCATCTGTGTCACACATACACATGACCATTTCTATAGAATAGTGTGAGTGAGAGTTCATGCCTGGGGTATATTTCAGACATGTTCAAACACAACACAGTCTGTCAATAATGGGCATTCATTATAGGTGTACAAGAACTCCGTGGATATGCATACAGACCCCTTATTGCTTATATGATACACTGAGGGACATCAGCATACCTTTGGAAATGTGAATACCAAAGGACAGATGAAATCACATGTGGCTGTAGGTACACATCGGTACCCCTGCTACATGTTGTGGGCTACTACCAATGTGGTACTGTCAGGATACTATGTATAGTAAATATATATGCTATAGTTGGCTTATAGCTTCACAGCATGGGTTGGTCAACAGGTATCTGTCTGTATGATACCCTTGTGGAGGATAAGTGTCACATCCGGAGAATGCATTGTAGGCCACTGTATGCATTACCAGATGTGGATGGACATATCCCTAGTGTGTTTGCTTGTACCTAGGATGACCACATGCCAAACAGGAGTGGTCACAGGAATGTGTGGCGGTCAATACCACTGGTTACTGGTATAGTATAGTACCGGAAGGATTCAAATGCTACGGCGTATCCTACAGCTGTGTGTCAGTTGTCAAGACATCATCTAACGATTGGTTAAAATCAGGCTGTTGAGGTTATGTACACTACCAGAATGCAAACAAAATGACCAATATTAACAGTATTACCCACAGCATAGTGTCAAACCATGTCATACACACATGTGTACCCAAGTTGTAACATATGTGTAGTAAAATGCATACTGGCCACCAATAGGAAATATGAAGTGTTAACACTGTGTAATATAGGGCATGTCACCCTTCCCATGTGTCCACCATGCATGTACATGCAGTCAGTGCACCTCCACCATGTTCACAAATGTACACCTGCAAATCTGTACTGCACACATCACACACGTACCGTCCACTCACCAACACATGCTGCCAGTACCACACACATCAGCCAAGTGGCACATGGGCGGACAATCCATTTTTGGAATTAACACTGATGTAAACAATACTACATTGATAATCATAGCTTTAATGCATCATGCCTGCTCAGATATACCTACAAGGATATCATTACACTTTACTGTTGACAACATGCTAACATTGCTTCACTGCTATTAGGTCACCCTGTGCATCAGCACCATGTTAGCCTGTTCCTGCATCAATGTCACAGATGACAGGAGGTGGCACAGTTTCATCATATGCACAGGGTGTGTTATTGGTTTGCCAGAGCCCGACAATGACCCATCCAATCAACATGTGTGTGTGTGTGTGTGTGTGTGTGTGTGTGTGTGTGTGTGTGTGTGTGTGTGTGTGTGCGCGTGTGTATGAGGGACATCAGTACAGTATGGGTCAGTGTTGATGTAATGTGTGCGTGTGTGTGTATGTCTTAGCCCTAGGTGTTTGATTTATGTGCTTGTGTCTGCATGCACACAGTTCCACCTTGTGGCTGCCAAATACGGGAGGTTGTGGGACAGCCACAGACTGTACCTGCCAGGCTGTACAGATCACTGTCTCCAGCCATGGACACAGTACCTGTGCCTGGCAGGGGTGCCACGGACAGTATCGGGTACTAAGCCAGACTGGGTACTATCGTCAGAGGCAGAGGGATGTCGACTGGACCCATGTCCCTGCTGGGACTGGCCAGAGCCATGTGCACGTGGTCGTCTAGGACGGTCTATTGACAGCCCAGTCCCAACATTGCTGGGGCTGGTACTGCCACTACGGGAGCGGCTGGGACTTGTGTGTCGTCCGTGACGACTGCCAGCTGATGATGTTGCTGGCATACGTCCACTTCGATGTCTCAGCCATACTACACTGTCCTGGCGCATGGACATTACATTGCGGAGGACATCGAGTGTCTCCCCCCAACGTCTATCAATGACCTCGGTGTAATTATGGATGGCACCGGCAAGGTCACTGATACTGTCATTGATAGCAGTGTTATGAGCCCCCTGCGCTCTTAGTCCCTGCCTATTGTACCGTTCCATACGTGCCTGTGCCTGCATTACAGCCCGGAACATACCTGAGGTTGTGAGACCTGTGGGGGCATGTCTGCCAGGGGCATTACGACCAGCAGTGCTCCCACAAGAACTCCTGGACATATGCTTATGTGGTACCATTCCAGGTGTCTGGGTATGGCTGCTGTGTGGGGTTGCATGTGCCATAGATACCACACTATCCTGGTCAATGCCTACTGTACGCTGTTCCTCAGCTAAGGCCATTGGTGTTGAGGGATGTATTGGCAGTATGAATGTGAGCATAGATGGGGTGGAAAGCTGTGTACTGTCGATTGGCGGACCAACGACAGACCCTGTCAAACCTGCCTGTGCCACAACACATGTATCATCATGTCCACTATTTGTGGCAGTGACCTCAGGTCCCCTGCTGCACTCATCCAACAATACCTCAGCACCTGTGAGAGGGAGACAGGAAACACACTTTATCATCTGTACAGGATGTTAGCACACATGCACACATGCACACATGAACACATGCACACATGAACACATGAACACATGCACACATGCACAGATGAACATGTGCACACATGCACACATGCACACATGCGCACATGCACACAAATACACTACTCAGTCAAGTTGACACACACACACACACCAACAGAAATACGGAACATACTCATTAGTGGTTGATGGTGGAGTACAGTATAACAAGCCAAAGAGTCCTATCACACGTGTCAGCATACAGGATGTGTGTTGCTCAACAGCATGCAATGCGAGTGTAGAGAGTCCTTGTTGATAACAGTATACATGTCTTTGATGCATGTGTGTTGTCCAATGATTGGCCTCACCCTGGAAGACAATGTGTACATGGACACAACATTGCTGTGCAAGTCTGAAACACTTTCCAATGTCCTGTGCACCATCCCTCATAGGTATACATACCATGGCCGGATGCACACAACTGTCAGGTGTATAGCAATGAATGCTATGTGTAGTACTCTAGTTACTGTAACTGGATGTAGTGTAGTACCATGAGCCATCATCAGGCAGCATTATGTGGTCACTCAAGGCCACTAATGTATGCCACACTGGCAACTATCTTGCTGTACCTGACCTGCACCACTTTGGCTACATTAACCATTTCACAGCCAGTTGTTACATGGGTATGTAAGGTGTTCAACAGGGAGCATTGCCTAACAGGAATGTGTTGTGTGTTGAAGTGTGTCACACCACCCCATGATAGGCCTCTACCCCTCAGGTATAGTATGTGTGCTGTGTTGATGACATTTGGGATACTGGAGTCTGACCTTACAGCAGGTGTCTACATACGCCATGTGTATCATATTAACACTTACTGCATATAACAAAGTGGTGTATGTTGTGTGCATGTGTATTGACTCTGCCTATACAATGTCCAGTACAGTGTACCACAATTGGTTGGGAAGCTCTGTGTATTGCATGTGTTTGAGGCAGCTATTCATGTTACTGGGATGTGCATAGTCCCACAGAGAACATGCAGAACATGCATTATGTGTAGGTGTTTTACATGTGTATATGGCCTACAACTCTCCTATGACATGCACATGTTATATGCTATATTAAATGTAGAACACTCACCAGCATGGGTCTGCTGTCTTGCTATCACACCAGAGGGACCTACAAGGATATGAGACAGTTTGTCAGTGTCAATAACTATGGCATTGCTGCTGTGTGTTTGCAATTTTACAGTAGTACAAGAGGTGACAGTCACAGGCATGCAGATTATATTCCAAATGATCAGTATTGCATGACACCAGGCTCCACATCTTCTGAATACACAGTACACATCTGATAAATGCATGTTCTAACAATCGAGCTAACAGTAGTCTACAGATATGCCATGTTACCTGCAGGCTCTGAGTCGACGTGCTGGGTGACTCCGGCCTCCATGATGACACATGTCTGTTGTACTGGTTGGCCAGGAGCCACCACGCTGAGGAGCAGCTCTTTCACTCTGGTGAGGGGTGGATGTGTTGCTGCACCACCACCTGTGGCAAGCTGTTGTTTGTGGACATCGGAGGCATGCTGCCGGACATGTCTGATTAAATCACTGCAGTGATGGCGCACCTGCTCATAAGTCCGGTTATGCATGCCTACATCATTCACCAGACAGACAACATCCTGCCACAGTGCAGTGCACCCATGCTGGTCCTGGCTGGTTCTGGAGAACAGCAGGTTGTGATGTTGTATCAGGGCATCTAGGATGACTTCCTCCTCCTCAGGGGAATACGCAGGTTTTCTATTGTGAGACATTTCCCTGGAAGACAATAAAACAGTAATTGTGAGCAAGTCATGTGGCACACTTAACATTCTAAAGTACAGACATCAATGAAATGCCATATATAGCAACCTATTGGCTGTCAGTAGATACACACTGTTAATACCACATATCACTGCTCAGCCCACAACTGCCTGACAGTGCCTGGCACATACTATATACCAAACCATGTTCTGCACAGCAACAAAGTGAAACCAGTATGTAAGACTACACAACAGTACATGGCACAGTGTATGTGACACAATGCACCACCTAGCCACAGGAGGTGTATATGAAGCTAATGCATACAGACATTTGTCATCCATTGAAATGAATGTAAAATACAGTTACAGTACTACCAGTACACCACGCTACTTGTTGATAGCAAACCCCTCAGTAACATATGTGCACATTCATCACTATAGGTGGCATACTGCTGTACTACACTATACATGTTGCTAGATATGCACTTATATCCTGTGACACACATACCACCGAGGCCATGTTACAGGCATACCCACACACACATCAGACATACCTACAAGACACAAAGGTATGGCAAACCAGATGAGTTTTACATGTGTACCATACAGTACTGTGTATCAGCACCTACAAAACCTCATGCCTGAGGTATGTAATGTGTGAGGACTACAGGTAACAAACAAAACAGTGTTTCCAAGCAATGTGGATATACACCATACTGTGCTGTTTAGACCTACAGCTTCAGGTAGTACTACAGTTCATACAGGATTTGTATTCACTAGTGTTAACAATCAATAAGCATACATGTACTGCTTTAGCCTACAATGGCACACTCCAGTCAACACCATGGGACTACATCACACCATATGCCATACTGCTTTTCCTGCCTAACAATAGCATACGTATCTTTTGCTGGGATCAGAGCTACAACACTACATACCATGATATACACAGTTTCCCACTAGGCTATCACAGATATACACAACTTTGACACATTCACCTACACATTCACCATCACACCCAGTCAACCTCACATAGCAAGTAATGCAACAGGTACATGTGTGTGTGTGTATCAGGTCCTAGGTAGCTAATAGGCTATTATCTGTAGGGCCTATGGAAGCCTAGCCATATGGTACACTGCCCTTCAACACCCATGTAATTTAGGTTCATGTGCCCCTGTCATGCAGAGCCACAGAGGTGAATCCCGGGCTGTGTTCCTTATCTCACATCCAATCATCATGATTATTCATGACAACTGCTAATGAGGACCTTCATTTGCTATTGATAGGTAGTTAGTTCCAGAGTATGGTATGTGTCTGAGATGATAATGTACCACTCCAGCATGTTCTGCTTTTTGACGTTACAAGGTTTAGATCAGTACAGTGTGTCGCTTGTATGGATTTTAATCTGTTTATATGGAGCATGTCCAACACCTGTGGGTTTGGCATAGCTTTGTATGTTAGGCAGAGGTTGCCTCTGGGTAGGCGGTATGCGACACAGTGTAGCTGTGGTTTTGTAAGACAGTCTGCATAGGGCATCTGTTTTAGTCTGGTAATACTCTTTGTGAGGTATGTGTCTGGCATCTACAGTTGCTGTAGATGTTCTCTGAGGTACATACCAACAGGGCCATTGTACTCCATGATGGGTGTTATGACTGATGAGTACAGTGGAACACTGACCTCTTTTTCCATGGATGACACACCTTTTCTGATGACATGTGGACCGTACACAGTTTACATGACTAGTGCGGCACTGTGATTTTCAAAAGGGACACTACTGTCCACCTGTGTCCCATAGTCTCTTATTACACTTTTGGTGTTGAGTAGACTACCACCTATGTGGTAGTTCATGGATACAGGGTTTTTAACAAAAGGGATGGCAATACGTTTACAACATTGAGCTTGAGCGTACATATGAATATCCATTGAGGCACATATACAGTCCACCATTCATGGTGGGAATATCAATTATGCAAAGGTTGAGAGGGATACAGTTATGTAATGATATTGCTCAGTCTTGTGCAGAATGCATGGAAGGTATTCTCAGCCCATGTATCTTTAGCAGGACCCCCTGTCTGGAAGACTATAAACCTAACATATCATACCCACAGTGTTTAAACACCACATGTCATATGCCAGCACTGTATGCTGTCTTGTTTGCCACACACTACAACCTACATATAAATATGCACATAACAACCTGCACCAACATATAAATGTCCACCCTTCACAAACAGTTGCAGTATGTCCCTTGCTCTATGCACATGTTAAGATGCTAATATATCGGACACATAAATATTTCTCCATATGTGTGTGCCATACACACACAAGGTCCACACTGTTGTAAGTCTGTACACCTCACAGATGACCTGTTGGGCCTTGCTACAACATGGACAGTTGTCACATGCGTGCATACAGTAATAGTACAGGGGTATATATAGCTGCAAATGCTACATTACTATACTAGCCTGGTACAGCAGTTGCCAATGCTAAGCTACACATTATGTGACTATCATGCATGGCTTACTCTGTCACATCCATGTTTATATAGGTGTCTGCACTACTCCCCAAAACTGCCATTATACACAGTACTGTACAGAACATAGATAACATGATCACATGTTTGACATATAATGCTGAGCTACATATGTCACAGTTATGTCCCACTGCACACATCTACACATCTACACACTACTTTGTCCATGGCAGTAGTTATACATGGCATCAGTGCATACATACCTACTGCTGCCACATATGCATGTTTCAGAGTATGTACAGTACTATTCATAAACATCTACTACTTGCCGGTAACTACACATTGTTACATACCTGTTTGTCACTTTCAGGTCAGTCTGTGTATGCTTTAGCAACTTTTTTTTTTTATTTATTAAGTAAGGTTTTTTACTTAAGTTTTATTTTTCGTTATTAATTAAGTATTTTTTTTTCTTAATTAATATTTTTAGTTAGTAATTAAGTATATATATATTTCTTACTTAATTAAATATTTCTTTATTAAGTAATATTTTTTGTCACTACTCTCCAGGAGTTCTCTGACACGTGCAATGTAATGATTGCATGTGGGGATAACAAGTACAGTCTGCTTTTATAGGTATATGTGCATGTGCATGTGATGCCCTCTGCGCCAATTGGTGACCAGCATTTGGTAAATGCATGCAGCCTGCTGTGTGGTAATTGCAGTACTCACTGTCATAGCAACCCAATGCTATAAATTGCTAAGGTATGTAGGCATAGCCCTTTCAGATTTCCAGAGTGGGGCCCATGCTTGTTTGCTGTGGACACTGTTGTGTAAGTCAGAAGGTTGGTATACTTCTTATATCTGAAGCTAGAGGTGTAGACAGTGATGTACATGTTGTACTCAGACCTGACTGTTGCCACTTGCAGTACAGAGCTGTCAGTGTAGAATTTACCTCATGCCTACAAATGCTTACACAACATTTATGTGACTATGTAGTTTCTTTTCTACTCATATAATTAACTGCCATACAAAAGTAGTTATTGAGAAGTATTCTTTTGGCACATGAACTGTTTGTGAACTGTTATACTGTGAATATTAATGTACTCACTTCTGCAGGGTTTGTGTTTTTATTGTTGACATTAGCACAGGGTTCTCAGGACAACTGGACAATTCCAGTACTGAGTATGCCTACCTACATCCTTGGTAGACCCTAAACACACAAGTATATTTAAATTGTGGGGGGGATTCTGACATACAGAGAGCATAATGTATTGTGTGAATGTTATCTTACTGGACTTAAAGGATTGGTGTGTACCTGTTAGTTTATCAAGGCAGGTGGTCTGTCTGCATAGTTCCCAGCTGTGAACCTATCCAGATGGTAGCCAGATGTTACACTGCTATTCTTTGTCTGTGCAACTCACAGGTGTTTTCAGCACTGATACAATGGCATTGTTACAGTCAGTTGCTACCAGTACATGGCTACATCCTTTGGTATTCCTGTGTTGTACTCCTACATAAGGGTATGCTTGTGGAAGTCCTACCAAAGCTATTTGCAGAGTGTGTAACAGCAGAATAGCTGATATGCCTGTGAGTTTGTGCCTCTGCCAGGCCTATGATACACTCAGATACATCTTTGCATGGAGTCAGGGATAGGTAGTTAAAAGTGAGGCACACCTTACACATAATAGCGACAGTAAGTGTAGACTTGAGTGAAACAGTGCATATGGATTAGTACTCCTTTTATGAAGTACAAGCAGTGTCTACTGCTATTAATGTCAGTATTCATTGTGTAATACTCCACCTTTCTGACTGACGTCAGTACTTTTCAGAGGGATTCAGAGGGACACAGCTAAAATATGTTTCACAATCAGGGACATCCCTGAAAAGTAGTCACAGTTAGGAAGTATGGCCTCTGCCCTAATCAGATATGCCAGTGTTTGTCCTGCTATGATACTGTGTGGGGGTTGTAAAGTGCCTCTGTAATATTATTTGCTGCTAGAATGGCTGCTTCTCATATCACACTCATGTAATGTAATTCCACAACAATTGCTGGTAAAGATCCACAGAACAAGCTCTGTATTATGGCCTTGCTCATTGTAATGCATGATATATTTATTTCAGCACCAGGCTATTGTATGTTTGCTGTGGCTTAGTGGTACTTCATGCAGTCTAGTGTGTCCAAAGTCTGGGGTTCGAGACTGACAGATGTGTTTTATTTTGTTGCTGAGCAGAACAAGGGCCCTGACATAGAGTGACTAAGGCACTTTTAAGCAGTTGTAAGCGGGTTTGCGTGGGTTTGCACAATGCTTAGCAATTCTTAGCTAAGCAGACAAATGCGCACACTCGCTTAAACCCACTTACTACTGCTTAAAAGTGCTTACTCCCGCTAATCCTCACGCTAATTTCTTTTAAAGAAAAGAAAATGGGGAGATAGGAAAGTGGTGAAAAAGGGGGCACAAAGAGGGAAAGACAGTAGGAAAACAAGCTCAGGATGTGCAGGACAGGTGTAGGGAAGGTCCATAGCTGCCCATTTCTTTACCAGCAACAGCTGTGCATATGCAATAAATTTGGAGTGAAATATGAAACCTTCCACTCCTGGGAGAGGGGTGAGGACAACAAAGTATGTTGTAATGCCAATTATAATTATCAGTTTACATGTCCAGCGGACATGTGTGCAAAATGGGCAGCTATGTATGGGGCATAATTTTTTTGTGGGTATAGATTGCCCTTTTTTTTTTTCAGGTGAGTGTGGAAAGTGAGGTAGAGGAAGTAGGTATATTTGGGGAGGTAGGTTGGGGATGTAAACAGACAAGACAAACAAGATGCATACAGGGACGGTGTATGACACATGGGGTGGGTGAACACAATTGACGGGGATGGATGTTTGGAAATCGCAAGCCCATGAGCCCACAGATGGTAACAGTGGAACTGAAATCCCCACCCATGGGCAGTCACCACTGCACCTTCACAGCCCCAAGGGTGGCTGTGCTGGGGGCTGCATAGGACGGGCAGGCTCACCCATGAGACGCGCCACTCTCACCTCGAGCTGGCGTAGGGGATCAGCGACTGAATGCTGGATCTCCCTACGCACCACAACCCGGACCCTTTGAAGGGTGACAGGTGGCCCTTCTCCACCCATGCTTGCACGGGGGGAACAAGCCCCATCCCCTGCAGTGCTTCCACCCAAAGGTGGCACAGGACCAACGGAGGAGGGGAGCCCGAGCTGGGCACCGGACCTACTGGTGCCAGGTGCACTCGTCAGCTGAGGAGGGGCAGGTGGGTCCACTGGGACCAGCCTTCTCATACTTTCTGTGATTAGGTGTGTTTAATTACAACATAAACAACAGCATTCCAAATTAGTTGTAACAGCATGCAGTAATATTCCCATTAACCCAACACACCAGGGTTCCAACAGTTGAACAGCAAGCATAACACATGCTTATATTGAACGACAGTGGACATTCCAACAGCATGCAGGGATGATTGGTGGCAACAGGCCACCATGGTTGTGGTGTTTGAACAGGGCACATGCATCAAAGTGAATGCAGATATTTATAGAACAATAGGACATATGTCCCAACAAATGTTTTGAGATTACACATACCCATTGAGGTGTGGAATTGCATTGTTTATGCACATACAGTAGGGTGTAGAAAGAAACCTCACTTAACATCTTATAAGTACTTTTAGTCTACACTACATTCCTAGTGACTGCAGGTGTATAGCCCCTACATGTATTATTACACTTGCCAACATGCATTAGGTTGTGTAATGGGTTTGGCTAGTTCATGATATACCTGACCTATATCTGACATACTAACGGTCCAAGATGCAGATGTTACTGCTACATATTTATTGATTTTATTTATATTTCTTTATCTACATATCTGGATGTGTTCACATGACATTTTCAGTTAAATTTGTACAGAACCCTGCATTTCATGTAGCACACTCACATTTCTGGGGAACAAATTAACTAGCTACTCATGTGCCAGATTTACTTATGCATGCCAGCCAGTAACTAACTGTTGAGGACTTTGTATATGCTTCACAGCTACTGGCACTTCCATCAACCACTTTAGATGGGACTGCCCAACTGTGGGTTGACAGCACTTATTAAAACAGTACTATTTGTACAATGCAAGGGTACAACAACATTTCAAAGTAAGTGACACAGACACACTCCAGATTTTATACCTTTATTAAATACATTACACACTTTTCCACAGGCTCTCTCCTTTATTTGATATTACAGTGCATATGGCAGACATATTCAAGACATATTATACCTTTATTACTAGGTTAGAATACTCTTTTTCAGGCTTGCTCACTTATTTTATATGACAGTACATGCAGAGATATTATTCCGGACATATTTTACCTTTCTTAATGGGTTACCACACTGCTTTTCTGGTTCTCTGACTTATTTTATATAGCAGTACATGCAGAGGAATTATTCAGGGCATTTTATGGCTGTGTTTTTGGGCTACAACACTTTCTTTCAGGCTCTCTCACCTATTTTATATAACAATACATGCAGAATAATTACTAACCTGCCTGGTGGTGCAGCCTTAGCAGCCTATCTGCATAGGCTTGCTGATTCACAGCACGGACACCTGCAGCTGTGAAGTAAATGAAGGGATATTGAGACATACCTATCCATTATATAGAATAAATTAGTATGTTGTACATACTGCATTCCATGGCTACCTACTCAGTCGTGGGGCATCTTGCATCCCACGGGCCTCCTGTATCCATTAGTTCAGTAGGTCCTGCTTCCGTCTCTTCAGGTCTGCATGGTGTGATGGACCTGCTCACCAGTCCGAGGAACGCCTGTGACACTGGTGAGATCATGAGCTAACCGGTTACAAGCCTCTGCTTTGTACTCCGTCCCTTGGAACTGGCCCTGCAGGAGTCTTGACTCATGACAGTGGACAAGGAGCCAAACCATGTATTTCGACTCCTCGATGCCCCAGTGTTGCACTCTAAAACATGTACCCTCTCCAGCACCAGCCATTCTAACTGCAGATGGGAGCTATAATCAGTTATGGCGAGTATTCCCACCTATGGAGCTTAAATATGCCGCATTTCCCGCACTTTTTTGTGACTGGCCGTTTTTGAAAATTCTCGGCTGACTGCAGACCTGCTTAGCAATGGTTAATCTACCATTTATAAGTATATGTATGTTAACAGTGGCTGTTTATCCTATGCTGTTGTGGCTTAGTGGTTCAGTACTTTGATTATGGTGCACCGTGACCTGGGTTCGAACCTCGTCATTGCTTTTTATTTTACTACTGTCCAGACAGGCTAGGGGGTGTGGCTGTGTTTAGGCAACTTTGCTCTAAGTTGCTCCACGTTGCCCGACGGTGAGCTGGTTGGCACGGCGTGCACCTCTGTGCAAACCGATTGCACTGGGTAAAGTGCTATTTAGCTATGGGCAACTACATTGTGCTGGGTAAAGTGCTGCTTATCTACGGGCAACTATATTGCGCTAGGTAAAGCGTTGCTTAACTACGGGCAACTATATTGCACTGGGTAAAGCGTTGCTTAACTGCGGGCAATTATATGTCAGGTTTCTTTATAAATATACATTTTGTTCACTGATAGATAGGCCATTTAAATGCTTTTTCGTAAAATTTTAATCATATATGTCAGGAATTATTTCATATACTAATTTAGAACATAAAATAGGAAGGGGACTCGAACCGTGAATGCCTCCGCTTTGTGCGAATGCTCTACCACTACGCTATTGTGATTTGGTGTAATTTGCATAAACATTCCTTATTATGCTCTTCCATGTCGAGATTGATAACTGCAGCTAAGCAATGGGCACACCTGCGCACACACGTGCAAATACGGGCAGCTATATCGGTAATTAGAAAAAAAAAAATAATGTTTTTCTTTTTATAACTGTGCTGGGGGTTTACAATGTCAGGGAGTGTGGTGTTGGGTACATGGACATTTGAGCGGACTCGCTCTTGTGTGTTGACATTTTACATTTCAGATACTTGCAGGGGCGTGGACCTTTAGACAGCTCGGCAGTCGGACACGCCCCCTGCTTTCCTGCATGGTCCGTGTTAGACTTGGAGTGGAGTTAGCATGCCCTCATGAATATTCATGGTACGCTGAAGTCATACCGTTCAACTGCAGTCTCCGAGTAAGACTTATTTAGTCTTACACGGAGGATTCGTGAATCCGGGGAAAATCAGTAACATGATTTATGTGGGCATATGTGTCATATTTGTTACAAAACTTAGCCATATCTCTCAACTATTCATTATGACAGTTATACAATATATTGTAAATTTTGATGTCATGAATAATTTTATGTACTGTGGAAAGAATGACCTCCTGTCATTCTTTGTGTATCCTCTTTCAGAATAATTGCTATTACATGATATCCTGATGATGATGTGTAACCTAAGTGCTACTTGTGATGTCACAAGCACATGTGAAAAGGATGACTGTGTCATAATAATGCTATAACAGCATTGTTCCTTGCTATGTATTTCCATTACATGTATTACAATTCCTTTTTAAATTCTTTTTGCATTTGTGCTCCACTCAGCAACATGCAAACATGGTTCATCTCCTAAGGAAAAAAGTGAACATTTTAATTTGGGCTGCTTTCTGTAGCAAAAATGAACCTGGAGTTGGTGCACAGCTACCTGCACTGTGGATAGTACTCAGTAAAGAAAATGCACCTGTCAGGTAGCTTTACCTTTGGCGCAAGATGTAGGTGCATTGAGTTTAGAGAAAAAAGGCAGCTGATACGGAGCCTGAATCCAGTTTACAGATACTTTTACATGGTTCCCTAGTATATTGATGAAAGTTTAGCTTGTTGAAATGTCAAAAATTGACAGCTAAACTCCAAAACGGCAAAACCATGAATGGCCACCTAAGCAAATTTCTTCTCAGGGAAAAAATTCACTTGACCGTTACCGAGAATTTGCCCTTTTCTCTGATATAGAGTGATCTCGGAGTTAGTATATTTAGTTAGGAGGTGTGGGAGGCACAGCCCCCCACATGAGGGGTGTAGGGGGTAAAGCCTCCCACTTAATTAAGGTTTAAAGGTTTTTGTGATGTCTGTCAGCCAAGCGAATCTTTTCCATGGGAAAACATTTGCTTAGGTGGCTATTCGCAGTTTTGCCATTTCAGAGTTTAGCTGTCGATGTTTGTCATTTTGACAAGCTAAACATTCGTCAATATAATAGGGAAGGCTTTTACACAGGGGTTCAGAATGCCTTTTGTCACAACATTTTGATTAGGAATGTAAAAATACCTGAAAAAGAGTATCATAACTAGGTTTATTTCAGCAAATGAATTATTACTGCTTACTACAGAAGTCCAATATAATGTGTGTAAATTATGTTAAACATGACACTGGTCACATTTAATGTAGAATGTACATGCAGAGGTATGAAATATTTACATTATACTTCTTATGAGTTATCACATATCATAACTATGTGTTTATGACCGCATGTCTTTTGAAGTAAGTATGCAGCCTAAACCACCATGTATTACTCAGGTTATGTAACTGCATGCATCTAAAATGAATTTACAACTCAAATCCTGCCTTTTACATAGAAATGCAGTACCATGACTAAGTAAAGTCACAAACATACAGGTATCTCTGAAGTACATCTCCATGCCTTTTTACATTACTATACATTCAATTACCATGTTAAACAGTAAGTTATCCTGTGGCACTCAGAGGTAATAAGCAAAGTTAACTTTTTATTCTTTTTTTCCCATGGGTTCGATTCCTATGTGGTACTACTCAATCTTTCCTTTGTGTAACTCCCAGCAGTTTAATATGTCATAAGTCATAGTATTTTTCTTCCACCCAATCATGATTATAACAAACACCATAAATCATTTCATTGTTTAACATTAGAACATGTGTCAGTAATTTCAGCACCACACACAGCCAAATCTCACTGCCATATTTCATACTTTCTGCCCTATAAGGCTGAGGTTGAGCCAGTGGGAGGATGAATGGCAAACACCCCTCAGTTGTGTAAGTTTACTGAACTATCATCTGTCTGTGATATGGCATTAATTAGCCATCCAATGCAGTTATGCATTATGCAGCAGAGATAGTAGAAAACCATGACATATATCTAGAGAGGCTAACTCCCCTTAGAGAAGCACTGGGTAAGTATTCATCCGGTCTGAATGCAAGGCAGATAATTTTTTTTCAGTGCATCACTGTATATCATCTTGAGCAGGCATACCTTAATTTTTATATTAAGTCTAAGTGCCTGCTCCAATAGCTTTTGGTTAATTACGTGTGGGTTCAATACACAAAAACAGGCATTAGAATTTTTTACAAGATAGTATTTATACAATACTACAGGACATTAAAGCAGTTCAATATTTGCAAATGCAGTTATTAACTTTGAAAGCATATATTTGATATGGCATAGTGAAATATATGAGTCTAGTTGTTATATCATACTATTGTGATTGCTTGGTTTAATGACACTTTAATGCCTGCACATCATAACTGGATGTGGTAAAGGTGCACATGTTTATTTCTCATACTGGGTTCTGTACTGAAATAAAAAAGTAATGTGACATGCCATTAATTTAATTCCATCTTTTTTGTGTGCTCCCCACCCTGTCTCTCTTATATATATATATAAAACACATTGCCTTAAATACTGTCATGGTTCAAATCTAGATGTATGTCAAAGTGTTCTTCAATGTTTTGTCGTATTTCTTTGTGTGTAATTGTTGGCTACATGTTTTCTTAACTCAGTATCCAGCTGCTGGATTAATGTCCTTACTCCGTATAGGGAACTCTGTCTTGCACAGATGTTGACTGAAAACTTATGATGATAAGCTGAACAGGAACACAACACAGATATGTGCAGAAATGAACACAAACAAATCTCTTAGTATGCATGTATGTGTATTCCTGTCACAAGTTATCCAACTCTTTCTACACACTCTGTGTCATCAAATAAACATCCTTGATTCAAAACTGTTTCCATAGGCCATGTTTCCACCAGCAATAACATGCTTTGTCCATCATGTGTTTTATAATACACCTGTACCATACTTATCAGGAGTGAAAGAATGCAGCTGTCATTGACAAATGTGTAAATCATGCCATAATGAACATGACCATATACTACATATCTGTTCTGCATTTCATCACATTCTGACATGGTTGTATGTGTAAACTGCTTATTTATGCAAAGGTCAGAACAGAGCATCGTGGGGGTACTACTAATTTCCATTTTCAGTTCAATACCGCAAGATATGACTATGCATGTGCTAATATTTTACCATTAGCAATGCCAGCTCTGCACTTCAGGGAGAGACTTAAAAAGAAAAATATCACAAAGAATTATGTGAGCAGGCTGTACAACTTCTGTATGTGTTACTGGAATTTTGAAACCAAGGTATCTGGATTTCACAGTGATGTTAACTCAATTAATTCACTCTGTTAATGCATATCTGCACTCTAACAGTTACAATTGTAACTATGTTACAATGGTGTGTAACCTTTTCACACATAATCTTTCACTGTTATTCAGATGTGCTCTGCCATATTTAGGAAGTATCTGTTTGTATTGCCAATGCATATTGTGCAAGCATGAGCCAAGACAACTGACAATGACACAACAAATGGTTATTATTTGCAAGCAATCATCCCTAGATGAACTGTCATGAATGCTTGCATAACAATCCACTGTTTTACAATTGTGATTGTCATTGACACCCCATACTTTGAAACATATACATGTCCCTCACAGTAATGCAATGTACATGAATGACAGTATATAGATGTTAGCAGAGAAGTATGTAATTACATGGGACAAGCACAGTGCTGTTACACTGATCTGTCCAGACACATGGCTTTTGTCCCAAAGCCTGTGATGCACAGTAGCTGATGTTCAAAACAGTGAAGTTGTAATACTTACAAATGTGCATTTTCACATCATTAAAGTCAAATTTCTTCTGTGGCATTTGCAATTCATACCATGTACTCTAGATTATGTAACTAGTTAGGTAGGTGGTCCAAATCTTACAGTAGTGAACTTATGTTTGTGTGTGTGGTTTTGGTAACAGATAAGTAAAGCCTCAACAACAGATGTGCTGTGTCCACTTCCACTCAGAAGAAACATTTACCCTTTGACAGAGCTCCCTTTGTACTTTATCCCACTTTTACCACAAACATCTTTTCAGCAACACATTGATGAGGTCATCCTGTCAAAAGTGCACTCTCTCCCCTTAAGAGTCAGACTTCTACTGTGGAGCTTGTCAGTTAATAGTGTGTTCTCTAGAGTGTGTAACTAGATAGGTAGGAGGTTTAATTCTCACAGACGTGAACTAGTGTGTATGTGTATGGTTCAAGTAACAGGTAAGTCAAGTCTCAACAACAGATGTGTTGTGTCCACTTCCACTCAGGAGAAGAATTTGACTATCGCCAAAGTTCTCTCTGCACGTTATCCCACTTTTAATACAAACATCTTATTAGCAACATAACTGATGAGGTCATCCTGCCAAAAATACACTCTCTCCTATTCAGACTTAGACTTCTCCTATGGCACTTGCAGCTAATACTGTGTCTTATAGATTGTGCAGCTAGATAGGTAGTGGGTTCAAATCTAACATCAGTTAAATAGTGTGTACTGTCATGGATAATTTGCTCCATGGCCAACATGCAACTCAGGTAGACTTCTTCATAGTAAGAAAAAGGCACTGGAGTAGAATCAGCAATTTAAAATTCATCCTCAATGAAACAGACATTCCTAGTATAAACCACTGGTTGTCACAATCAGCTACAATCAGTGCTCAGAGAAGGCTCTAAGGTCAACAGAGACCAGACTGATGCCCTAAAAGTTGACTGGAAAGAAAGAACAATGACCCAAGGAATTACTCAGGGCTGTAGCCAAGCAAGAAGAAGAAGAAACAGGTTGAGATGAAGAAGAACAATGATAGTGCTCAAAACAGCATGTGTGAAGACTGCAGACAGATATGCAGCTGATCCAGATATGGAAACAAAGTATGTAAGGAAAGCTGGTGGTAGAATGCAGAAGTCCAAGAAATCATCAAAAGAAAGGAGGAGTGCAGGAAAAAGTGGGAGATAGAAAGGACAGACCAGGCTAGGAATGAATACTGGTTGGCCAACAAAGAGTATAAGAAAGGAGTTGAAATAGTAAAGAACAAGGCATCAGAGGCACTCTCACAGCTTCTGGAAAGGGACTCAGTAAAAAGCACAAAAAAACTATATCAGACTGCATGGCAAAGACAGAAAGATAAAGAAGATAGACACCCTTCATAAGGGCTGCCACCAAGAACCTGCTCACCAGTCCACAGGACATCAACAGCAGATGGAAGGAGAACTTCCAACAGCTTCTGAACAAAGAAACCCCCATAGAAGCTGTACTACCCCAGAGAGAAGAGGATGAGCCCACAATAGAAGAAATAAGAACAACATTAAGGACAATGAAGTCAGGCAAAACAACAGGCTTAGATTAGGTCACAGCAGATATGATAAAGATGTTGGGTGAGATAGGGGTGAAATGGCTCCTGAAGGTACTCATAGCAGTGTGGAGAAATAATCCTATCCCAGATTACTGGAGAATAAGCAAGAACAAATGGTACATTCACAGCTGTGGGGACTATGGCGGTATCAAATTCCTGTCACACTGTATGGCTTTTCAGGAGACAGTGATTGATAAATGATCAGTTGGAAATAAGATGTGAGATGCGCAGTTAAGATTCAGATCAGGATGCAGTATAACTTACCTGATGTTTTCAGTGAAACAGATAGTTGAGAAGAAGCTAGAGATGAGGAAAGGGTCCAACTAGGTATTCCTAGACTTGGCGAAAGCATATGACAAGGCCCCAAGAAAGCTGATTTGGGCTTTCTGCGGTGGTTTGAAGTCCCAGAAACATTGGTTGAATTAGTGCAAGCTATGTACAAGGACGCAATGACTCCAGTATAAATAATTTTTGCTCTCACAGAGAGGTTTCTGCTGAGAGTGGGAGTGCATCAGGGTTCAGTCCTGAGCCCACTGCTGCTCATACTGGTGATGGACAACATTAGCAAAGAAGTCACGGGGACAGATCATCAAAGTTGCTCTATGCAGATGATGTAACATTACAGGCAGATTTTGAGTAAGACCTTCAGCAAAGGATAGGGTAATGAAATGCAAAACTAAAGGCACATGGGATGAAACTGAGTAGATATAAAACAGTTGTAATGGCAGCAAATGGTGAAAATCAGGAGAGCTGAGAACTGAGACAGAAGGGAAAATAATGGAACAGGTTAACAACTTCAAATATCTGGGAGAGGTGGTTGAGGAGAATGAAAGTCTGAACGAGGAGGTCAAAGTTAGAATCACAGAGGCTGCAGCCAACTGGCACAGAGTGTCAGGGATAGTATATAACAGAAGAATGCCAAAGAAGCTAAAAAGTAAGGTATACAAAACAGTGGTGCAACCAGTAGTACTGTACAGTACAGAAACTTGGGCAGTAAAGCAGAGCAATTGAGGAAGATAGAGGTGATGGAGATAAAGTGCCTGAGACAAGTGGTAGTGTGCACACTGTGAGAAAGATGAAGAAACGAGGACATAACAGCAGAAGTCAAAGTAGCTCCAATTTCAGAAAAGCTCAAAGCGAACAAATTACAGTGGTTTGGGTGCATGGGCAGAAAAGCAAAAGACAAAATGGTGAAGAACATTTGGGACAGACAGGAAGAAGGCAAGAGGAAATGAGGGCATCCAGCAAAGAGGTGGGTGGATTTGTGACAGAAGACCTGTGACAGCCAGACATGGGTATCGAAGAAGGTTGGAGAGTGGCACTGAAGAGAGAGAGGGAGATGTAGATAGCTGACATAACACCCTAGCCCCTTGTAGAAAATGAGAAAAGGGGGTTGATTATGAGGATGATGACAACACCCCTTATGTAAAGTTCCTCTGAGGAAGACATATTTTCATTGGCAGACGGCTACCCTATAAATTTCTATAACCCATGGACAATACCCAGTTTTGGAAACACAATGATTACATCATGCTTTCTAAACTGAACAATACTACAGTTGTAGTATGATTTATCCTGTAGCACTGGCTGTTGATACTGTGTTCTCTAGACTGCATAACTGAATAGGTAGAAGTTTGAATCCAGCAATGATTAACTGCTATGAGTGTGTGTTTGTCTGTTGTGCTGTGTAGAGAAGGTTTGTAATACATATAGTATGTATAACCGTGTATTGTTACTGTGTTCTTCGACCATCTTCTTTCCTTTTTTAGAGGAACATCAATGTATTAACAATGATAATGTGATTCATTCAAATGTGCACTGTCAGAATAATAAACCAATGGCTCGTGTGGCACATGTGATTCAGGCAATGTTCTCCTTGTGATCTTAAGTAGTCAGTTCAAATTCAGTCATTACTCATTAGACTCATATCAGTATGACTGTGAATGTGTACATAGGTAACAATGTAGTCACTCGGCTAACTGCTGTGTACATATACAGCTGGGGATTCCTATTACGAGAATATGGACTCATTTTTCACACAGAAATGCTTTTTTTGGATAATGATGGTGCCAGTGGATGAAATATGGCTTTCCTAGGAGACCTACTAAGACTTTTCCTATGGTGCAATGAAATGAGACAATGTTTTGTATGCTGTTTTTTAAGGTATGTGTTTGAATCCATGATTATCAATACATTGTGCATGTTTGACATTCTCCTGTCACGGTGATAACTTCATTATGCATCACATGTGTTTGCATATACTTAGCAGCAGGCAATGTTGTGCGAGAAATAGGAATATAGTAACAGTATTTTACAGAAATTATAGGCACACATATCCCTACCTGCAATAACATGATGTCATGGCTTCAAATACTCAAATAATCTTACAATTTTATCAACCCTTGCACTGTGGCACATTAATTGTTCAAAATATCATTCTAGCTTCTGTCATCACATAGTCAGGTGTTCAAAATCCACAATGATTGACTGTAAGTATTGTTTGGCTTTAAGCTGATATACATGAATGACATCCACAACTGTTAAAATATGCATAAATACAGTGGGAGAAGCCTCCTCTGTCCCTTTTATCGCATACAAATTGTTTGCACTACAATCATAGGATGTGATTATTTTAAATAGTTGGAGTCAGAGAGCTGTGTTAAGACTTCCAGTGTGGCTCATGCAATTCATATAAATGTCAGTAGTTGGTAGACTTACATAGCTTGCTGTTCAATGCTAGCAAATGGCAGCATTATATGAATGTAGTTATGTTATACCAACAACACTGAGTGAAGATATTATCAATGTTTACTTTGGAGAAAGAAATATAAGCTCATTTTGTAATTTCCTGGCAATGGAACAGTTGTTCTGTGAATGTTACGATGTGAGTCCTCCTGCAGCACATGAATTCACTAATGATTTGTATAACATAACTCCACAGATGGAGTGTGGTTCAATTCTGGGATAATGTCATTGTGCAAAACAACAGGAACAGGTTCTTTAGGCTAGAACTATTGATATTGCACTGGTCACAGTTAAGTGAAACTTAAGATAGTTATCTCCTTGTCATCATTTTGACAAAATAATGTATAGATTATCATCTAAAGTCCTTTCTTACGCCACACATTAATTTCAATTATGTGTGACAATCGCCATTGCTATGTCCTGTGGCAGACACAGTCAATGCTCTGTAGAATGTGTAGTATGATAGGCAGTGGTTTTGATATCAGCCCTGGCATGTGTTCGAGTCTGGCAAGATGCAAAGGTTAAGTATGCCATTGATTGTTCATAGGCATTAATTAATTTCCGAATAATAATGGTCTGTATTGCATGTCTTCAATCAAGCATTTATGTATTACGGTAAATCTTTTCTTCACACTGTAGAGCTTCACAGCACATGAGGACTTACATAAAAATTCCTACTGTATCCCATGACGCACAGTCATCATAACATGAGATTGGCATGTGTTAGCACACTTTCTTGTGTGTTTGTGTATGTTTACATGCTGTTATGGTTATAATTTCTTGTGATCATGCCCAGCATAATCATGTAGTAGATGTGCTCCAATTATGAACGGAGACTCTAAATTACTGAAATGTCATCAGATCTATATTGCCATTTGTTATTGGTGTATTGTGAGTGTTACTATATTACTGCTTAGGATGTATATAAATACATATGTTTCAAGGTAATATACACCTTTTCTGTGGTTGGTAAAAGACAACAAATGACAAAAAAATCTCACTTTCTGATGTGCATGGCACAACAGCTGTTGGGCTCATTTCTTCATGTTTATACGTGACAATGTGGAGAATACAGCAGTACTGTCAGTTATCACACATATATTCCCTGTATATAGGTCATATTCAATAACTGCAGTCTATGTGAATAGCTCACAATGTATCCATTGTCCTTATTAACTGTTATCTCAACTCAGCATTTTATCAACATCAAAATCACATTTACTCCCATTTGTTGCAATGTTGCTTTGTGTCCTTCTCACATCCTTTGTTAGCATATCCAATTTTAGTTATGTGCATGGGTCAAGAATTGTGAACAGGACTGATTACTGTTATATCCATGTGGAAGTATTTATGTTTAAAATATTTCTTTCTGACTTAATCACATTTGACTCCATTAACTGAGTACATTTTCTCCATTTACCTTCCCGGTTTACTTGTCTTCACTATTAATATTGCATTCTGTGTGCATTCTCCCCTTGTAACAGGCCTTACACCTTAATTCTTGTAATCAGCTTGCCCTTACTTCATTTAAGCTGACCGAGCATGCTCACATGCTCATATAATAGGTTTGCTTACAGGTGAGCTGGTTTGTTTGTGTTGTGGACCCATGCTTCCCTGCACCTTTTTATGGCTGTCAACACTGCTGCTGGCCACAAAACGGTGTTTGTAAATGTGTAATCATGCTGAGCACCATGCATATTCAATGAACGCTGCTGCGTATCGAGCTAATGCTCTTAAAAGTGAAGCTCCGCATGAAGCCTATGCAGCTGTTAATGGATCCCAGGGTAAATGTCTCACCATAATCGATTGAATCCCAGTATATATGACAAAATTAAAATATTTTCAAGTCTAGATCAATTAAGAAGTTGATTTTTTAAGTATCAATGATGCTAGACAATACTAACAGTATTATGCTTTGGGATATTCTTAAATCATATATATTTATGTGTGTGTGTGTGTGTGTGTGTGTGTGTGTGTGTGTGTGTGTGTGTGTGTGTGTGTGTGTGTGTGTAAAATCATAACTAGGAGGAATAAAATAAAAGAAAGGGATAAGAAATCATTGGACATATAAATAAAATAAATCTCATATTGAAAAATTTAAACTACAAAAGCAAAAAAGGGAAAATATGAATTAAACAAAAATATCAACAAATGGGCATACCTCTAAACTATCCAGATTTTTACAGAATGTCCAGATTTTTGTCTCATAATTTTGGTCTGTCTCTTATAAAATTCTGGCAAATCACTGAGGATTGAAGTTACTAAATAATGACATATAATTGAGTTTCAGGCTTCATATTCTTCAGAAAATGCATGGTGAACACAACTTCTGTTATTTTAATAACTTTCTAAGTTTATAAGAGCAATATTTAAAATCTGTCCCTATTTCTGGGCCTTTGTCCACCCATTACTTTTGGCTTTATCGAAGTTTCTTGTGCTAGTAAGTTGAGAAGTATAGGACAATTTGTGTAACTAAGGAAATGATTTTTCAAGCTGTGATACAGAATCAGAACTGTCTATTCATAGTAAGGGCTTGCTGAGTTTATTTCTGGTGGCTGCCAAAAAAGCAATTTCTAAAAAATGGAAATTAAAGTCTAAACCAACCATATCAGAAGTAGTGAATACAGTAACAGAGATAAAAGAATTAGAAGTAATATCTTTAGAAAATGGTAGGAGCAAATTTCACAGAAAAGAATAATATTTTGGAGGAGGAATGAGGTTTAAGGGAAGACGGTAATTGAACGAGCTATATGATGTATCATGTTTGCAAATGAAAATAAGTTTTTTTTTTTCATTTATATAAATGTATGATTTATATAAGTGATAATTCAATAAAGATGTTTCTTGTTAAAAAATATCAACAAGGGGTATGCTCGTGGATGTGCATGGAACAGGAATTAAACATTCCCTGTGCGAGTGCAGCAAAACTTTCTCCTGATAATTTTTTTTCATTTTCTCATACATCCCCATTCAACCTGGCAGAATTGGACAAATAGAGGGTAATCCTTTCAATCTGGTGAGTGGTTTTGCCTTGGAATATGCTGTACAGCCATTATTGTCAAGGGATGCTGAACTCTGAAATTACCACATGGCTGACACTGGGAGTGAAATGGCTATCAGGCCAAAAAATAAATCATCCTCTAGAGGTGGGAAGCAGATTCTTGAGTACACACTGCTCATTAACTCTCTTAACTTTATAAACCACAAAACAATGGCCAAAAAGCGATAATCCACAAACTTTAATATGATAAGCACTTTCGTCTTACACCTTTAGTAAAACTTCCTCAGATAAAAATCCTCATCCTCATAAGGTAATAAATAATTTCTCCACTTAGCAATAAACCAATCTCAGGATACAAAATTCACACATGATATTAATGCTGTTCTACCTACATATTCACCAAACAAATCATCCCACTGGCTTTCATTCATAAATTTAAGAATTTAAAACAAAAAGCATCCTTCACAAACACAATAAAATAAGAAAAAAAAAACTTGTATAACATGAACATTTTTTTTTAAAAATCAAGTACATACAACACATATAAATATATGTATGTATGTATGTATGTATGTATATATATATATATATATATATATATATATATATATATATATATATATATATATATATATATATATATTGTGACGCCCATGCCCTGGCCCAGCAATCAACCACTCACTAACACCAGTGAGGGGCATCTCATACAGGAGGAAAGGATAACAAATACAATAACAAATACACACAGTAAAGTGCAATTTCCCTTAAGAGCACACAGAGATCACAGTCAGTCTGGGGCTGGTTGCTCCCTTGCTCTCCAGGTCCCCAATAAGACTCCCTACTGGCACAGCTATAGGATCCAGTTCTCAGCCTAGTGGGCAAGCTAAAACCTCCAGCACCCTCTCTGTCCAACCAGTGCTTTATGTCCCTGCCCAAGTAGCTGACACACACACACACACACACACACACACACACACACACACACACACACACACACACACACACCTGCACACACACGCACACACAAACACACACACACACACA
Organism: Protopterus annectens; assembly: GCF_019279795.1. Taxonomy (NCBI): domain Eukaryota; kingdom Metazoa; phylum Chordata; order Ceratodontiformes; family Protopteridae; genus Protopterus; species Protopterus annectens. The sequence goes on from NC_056736.1 coordinate 655,662,490, forward strand.
CACACACACACACACACACACACACACACACACACACACACACACACACACACACACACTTTGAGAAGAGTTTATGCAACCACATAGACACTCCTGGGAAAGGCTTGCACAGGTTCTCCAGCTGTGCCCCTTTTTCCCAGACTATATGGTAGTACCAGATGCCACCACCCACTAATATTTATCAGCTAATCAAAGGCCCTTAAAAGAGTGTCACATTATAACTGTGCAGTATTATTATCCAATTGGTAGTATATCCCAGAGCTAAAACTATTAGAGTGGCTTTGTACAATTTTACCAAAGGCATGCAAGTACTCTAAAGAGCTTACATTATCTCTACAAAAACAGCCACATTTGAAAGGGTTTAAAAATATTTAATAACAAATAGTCAAAACACAAGACAATACTTTTTACTACACAGTGCTAGTCAAGAGTTCAGAGATCACAGAGAAATGCTTAAAATAATTCAGTATTACACTTCTGACATCACAGAAAAACACTTAGTCTAAACTTTCTAGTTTCTAGCTATTTCTAAGAGAAAACACGTCTAAGATAAACTTACATATAGAGCAAGACAGTGTTGGTGAGTTGGAAGGTCAAGACAAAATGCTGAATGCTCTCTGATTCTCTCTGTTTTTAAAATCACATTCCTGGTTCACATTACATCATTCTTCACACTTCCCTGGATTCCCATTATAACAGAAACTACATTTACATTCTTCACCTCTGGCCAGAAACCAGAGCAATAAAGGTCATTTATGCATGCAAATTCTGGGCATTAAATCTGGCCTTAAAACAATAGCAAGAATTCCTTCATCTAGATTGGCTGGATCAATGTTTACATCAAAGGGTCACAACATGTTTTACTTGGTCAGTAGAGTGCACTGTTGTTACATCATTTTCCAGTTCCACGGGTAACACTATTTTTATCATTTAAGACAACAAGCCTGTAGTTTACATTAATGTTTACAGATGCCATAATTATCTCCAAAATTCTATATGGCTAGGCTGGCAGCCTTCACCTATCTTCACCCGATCTTCACATATCTCCCCCTCCCTGGAGAACTCAACCTTGAAAAACGCTGCTTGAGGGAGTTAGGTCTGAGTATACCTTTCCCCATTCCCTGTCTTGAGAGCCCATCTGCATTGGCATTGCTAATCCCACTGCGGTGCTGCATGGACATATCATATGCTTGCAACCCCAGGCTCCATCTTAGCAACTTGGCATTTTGCTGGCTGGCTCTGTTTAACCATGTTAGGGGGGCTGTGATCTGTCATAACAGTGAATTTACTTCCATACAGATAAGGCTGAAGTTTGTGCATTGCCCACACTATAGCTAGACATTCCTTTTCTACAGCTGCATAGCATTTCACCCTTGATTGGAGCCTACAACTGAGATAAACCAGTGGGTGCTCTTCTCCCTCTGTAAAAATCTGGCTAAGTACAGCCCCCACCCCATGGTTCAAAGCATCTACCTGCACAACAAACACAGGGAGTCCTCCCAAAGCTTCTTTAAGCTTCTAGAATACCTGCTCACATGCTGGGGTCCACACTACTTAATCTGTCCTGTTCTTCCTTGTGAGGTCTGTGAGGGGAGCGGCTATGGTACTTTAACTGTGGATGAACTTTCTGTAGTACCCTACTGTCCCTAAAAATGCCCTCACCTGCTTTTTAGTAACAGGTGCAGGCCATGCCTGAATGGCTTCCACTTTGGCAGGTTCTGGCCTTATCTTACCACTCCACACTCTATGTCCTAGGTAGGAGACCTCTGCCATACCCACCTGACATTTGCTCGGCTTAATGGTCAACCCTGCCCTATGTAGTCTGCCCAGCACCTCCCTCACATGCTAAAGGTGCTCTGGCCAGGAATGGATGTAGATGGCAATATCATCTGGGTAAGCAAGGGCAAACCCTCCTGCTCCTGCCAGAATATGATCTACCAGCCTCTGGAAAGTTGTTGGGGCATTCTTCATCCCAAAGGGTGTCTTTGTGAACTCATACAAGCCAAAAGGAGTCACAAAGGCTGACTTCTCTCTAGCACTGGGAGTCAAGGGCACCTGCCAGTAACCCTTGGTAAGATCAATAGTTGTAAGATACTTAGTCCCACCCAGCTGCTCTAGGGCCTCATCTATCCTAGGCATGGGGTAAGCATCTGACTTTGTGTGACTATTTAATTTCCTGTAGTCCACATCCAACCTGGTTTTGCTATCCTTCTTTGGCACCAGCACCACTGGGGAGGCTTAGGGACTGTTGGACTCTTGCATTACCCCTAGTTTCAACATCTCCTGTACCTCCCCCCTCAGAGTCTGTTTGACACTCTCAGGCACTCTATAAGGGGCCTGTCTAATAGGCCTTTGGGGTCCTGTATCCACCTGGTGCTGCCCCAGGTGGTGCACCCTGGTTTTCCACTGAACATGTCTCTAAATTCCTGCAGCACTGGTCGGATTTCTCAGACCTGGGTAGGAGATAGCTGCTTGGACATTGCTACCCCTTCCACTGAGGTGTCAGCCTGAGCCTCACTGAGAACATCAGTCCCCAGATCTCCCTCAGACTTATCCTGCAATCCACTGCAAATGCTAAGCACAAGGGCTTCCCTATCATGGTAAGGTTTCATCATGTTAACATGGTACATTTTGTACCACTGCCTTCTGCCTAGCAGTTTTACCATGTAGTTAGCATCACTCACCTTTCTTACCACATTGATGGGTCCCTCCCAAGGTGCTTGCAGCTTGTTGTGTCTGACAGGAATGAGAACCATTACCTGCTACACCACAGCATACTCTCTAGCTCAAGGATTCCTGTCATACCACACCTTTTTCTGTTGTTGGGCTTCTGCCAAGTTCTCATGGGCCACGCCCATGATTTCCCTGAGCCTTGTCCTGAGGTTTAGGACGTATGCCACAACAGACTCCTTTTGAAACTCAAACTCACCTTCACACTCATCTCAAATTAAATCTAGAGGTCCCTTCACTCTATGCCCATACAGCAACTCAAAGGGTGAAAAACCTGTGGATTCCTAGGGAACCTCACTGTAAGCAAACAACAGATGGGGCAAATATTTGTCCCACTCCCTCTTAAACTGATCTGCAAATGCCCATAGTATGGACTTGATTGTAGAGTTTAACCTATCAACAAAACCATTAGTCTGAGGATGGTAGGAGTGGTCTTCATGTGCTTCACCCCACAAGACTTCCACAGACAAGCCAGCAGGTCTGACATGAAATTGGAACCTCTGTCAGACAGTCAGTATTTCTTTTGAGAAAACTACCCTGCTGAAAATCTCTAATAAAGCATTTGCCAGCTTCTCTGCCTCAGTGGATGACAAAGCCACTGCCTCAGGGTATTGTGTAGCATAATCCACTACCACTAGGATATACGTTTTCCCTGTGGAACTTGGGGTACTCAGAGGACACACACTATCCATAGCTACCCTCTGAAATGGCTCCTCAGTCACAGGCAAAGGCATCAAAGTAACTCTCACCTTGTCTCCTGCCTTGCCTACTTTTTGGCACTGCTCACAGGTCCTCATTACCCTGTTAAATCTCTGGAAATTCCAGGCCAATAGAAGTTCTGCATAATACGCCTCTTTGTACGTTTTATGCCCATATGACCTGCAAAGAGAATATCATGGGCTATGTCTAGAAGCGTCAGATGGTAGGGTCTAGGCACTACCAACTGCTGTACTCTCTCACCTTCTATCCCTCCTTCAGGGGTCCACTCTCTGTATAGTAACCCTTTTTCCCAGTATACGGTTTCCCACTTTCCTTGAGAATCAAGTGCCTCCCTAGCTACTTGGCTCAGGCCTTGCAGTGTAGGGTCTGACAGCTGAGCCTGTCTCAAATCTCTCCTTGTAACCCTTCCCAGCTCCCCTTCCACAGGAAGTCTGGCATCCTCTGACAGTGGTGCCTCACTGTCAGCCTGGGTACTACTACTCACTGTTACCTTTGCAGTCACTCTGTCCAAGGGACCATCAGTACCCTCAAGCAGCTGTGGCTCACCTTCAGTCTCACTGCTACAGGGTAGCTCCCTCCCTGAAGTAACCACCTCACCAGTCCTGGCTGCAAGTATGCAGTCTGTCTGGGTCTCCCCCAGAGTACCACACTTACCTGCTTGTCTCCAAGCCTGACTGCATGTAACTGCACAAGCACAGGGTACTGCACTATCAAAATCATTCCCTATCAGGACATCTGCAGGTATATCCTCAAACACACCTACTTGCTGGCTTTCTTTTCCACCCTCCCAGTCAAGGTGAACCCTAGCCAAAGGTATTTGGAATGGGATCCCTCCTAAAGCCCTGATTAGAGTAAACTGCCCAGACAAGTAGTGCTTCTCTGTAACCATTGCAGGATTTACAATGATTATATCAGAGGCTGTGTCTCTCTTGATAATGGCCTCTTTGCCATTCACTACAATAGGATATAACCTCTGGTGGTAGTTTGGTACACTTGTTGTCCCAAGACAACCTACTATTGGCATTTTTTCTTTCCCACTTACTGGCTCCCTCACCTTTTGTTCCCCACCTTGACTCCGTGGACACCTGTATGCCACATGGTCCCACTGGTTGCATTCAAAACATTTAACCCTAGCTCCTGGACATGTACCTGGACAAGTGGCTTCCCCTAATACTGGCAGATTCTGTTGGGGCAGTCTGGGCTGCCCACCATGGGTTCCTTTAGACCCATGTGCAGGGCTGCCCTGCTTGCCAGGTATAGGTCTCCCTTCTTCCCCAACTCATCTGAAATAGCACATTGTCTATCAGCTAACCAGGTCCTCATGTCCGCAAGCAAAGTACTAAGGGCTTGTTTCCTCACAGAAAGGTCTGCCAGCCCTTCAAAAGTGGTGACCTGACATCCACTCACTCACCTATGGAAATAAATGCTCATTTCAGCAACATATTCATACACAGTTTCATCTGCCTTGTGTCTATGCTCACAAAACCTTTTCCTATATGTTTCTGGTGTTAGCCTAAACAATTCTAACAAGTGATTTTTAACAGCAGTATAATCAAAACATGCAATGTAGACATTTTTGACAGAACCGTTACAGCTTTACCATGGAGTAAAAGGGTCTGGAACCGTACCCAGAGCCTTTGGTCAACACTCTACTGTTTGAATACCCTCTCAAACATATGAATAAAACTATCAAAATTATCCCCCTCTTTAAACTGGGGAAAAAATTTACTGACCTTTTGTGCTTCTGGGGTCCGGTTACTCCCTTCCTCATTATGTCCATGACTCTGGTGAAGAGTCAGCATTTCCCTTTCATGCTTCCTCTGCCGCTCCCTTTCCTCAGCTTCCAGGCATAGCAGTTTCTCATTCTCCTCAGCCTATAGACTCCTCAGTCTCTCAGCTTCTTCTCTCTCCAAACGGCTGGCCTCCAACTCAAGTCTCTTTCACTCCAGATGGATTTTAAGTTCTCTGCAGAAAGGTTGAGCTGTCCATTCTCTGAGGGTATTATATCTCCACTGCCAGTTTGATTGTCCTCCTGGTTGCTGTTTTCTGATGCAGCTGTAACCAAGGCTGCAATCAGGTCTGCCTTAGACAGGTTTCCATGCACTAGTCCCCTAGCCTGGCATATCTCAGCCAGCTGTCTCCTTGTCAGCTTTCCATACTCCTCTGCTGACATGCTGACTGCTCACCCTGACTAACTAAGCTAACAAATGAAATAAAACAATTGTGATCTGAACTCTGAGCATTCACTGCATGGGTGATTTAGAGTACAACACACCTTCAGAGCTCACTGTACACAACCTACAGGAATTCACTCTACCCACACAACTACAAGCCAATTAATATTTGCCACCAATAAATATGTGATGTGGATATCCCACCACTGCCAAACAATTAATATGTGATGCCCATGCCCTGGCCTAGCAATCAAGGAGCCTCAATCCTTACCAATAACACCAGTGAGGGGTGTCTCATATAGGAGGAAAGGATAACAAATGCACACATTAAAGTGAAAGCTCCCTTAAGATAACACAGAGATCACAGACAGTCCAAAGCTGGTTGCTCCCTTGCTCTCCAGTTCCCCAATAAGACTCCCCACTGGCACAGCTATAGGGTCCAGATCTCAGCCTAGTGGGCAAGCTAAAACCTCCAGCACCCTCTCTGTCCAACCAGTGCTTCATGTCCCTGCCCAAGTAGCTAACACACACACACACACACACACACACACACACACACACACACACACACACACTTTGAGAGGAGTTTATACAACCACACAAACACTCCTGGGAAATGCTGGCACAGGTTCTCCAGCTGTGCCCCTTTTTCCCAGACTATACTGTAGTACCAGCTGCCACTACCCACTAATATTTATCAGCTACTCAAAGGCCATTAAAAGGGTGTCCAATTATTCCTGTGCAATATTATTATCCAATTGGTAGTATAGCCCAGGACTAAAGCTATTAGAGTGGCTTTGTACAATTTTACCAAAGGCATGCAAGTACACTAAAGAGCTTAAATTATCTCTACAAAAACAGCCACAGTTGAAAGGGTTTAAAAATATTTAATAACAAATAGTCAAAACACAAGACAATACTTTTTACTACACAGTGCTAGTAAAGAGTTCTGAGATCACAGAGAAATACTTAAAATAATTCAGTAGTACACTTCTGACATCACAGAAAAACACTTAGTCTAAACTTTCTAGTTTCTAGCTATTTCTAAGAGAAAACACAAGTCTAAGATAAACTTACATATATAGCAAGACAGTGCTGGTAAGTTGAATAGTCAGGAGAAAAATGCTTAATGCTCTCTGATTCTCTCTGTTTTTAAAATCACATTCCTGGTTCATATTACATCATTCTTCACACTTCCCTGGGTTCCCAGGCTAACAGAAACTACATTTACATTCTTCACCTCTGACCAGAAACCAGAGCAATAAAGGACATTTATACATGCAAATTCTGGCCATTAACTCTGGCCTTAAAACAATAGCAAGAACTCCTTCACCTAGACTGGCTGGAGCCATGTTTACGTCAAAGGGTTACAACATACTTTACTTGGTCAGTAGAGTGCACTGTTGTTACATTATTTTCCAGTTCCACAGGTAACACTATTTTTACCATTTAAGACAACAAGCCTGTGGTTTACATTAATATTTACAGATGACAGAATTATCTCCAAAATTCTATCTGGCTAGGCTGGCAGCCTTCACCTATCTTCACCCAATCTTTACATGTATATGTGGTTCTCTGGTTTGATTCTCGGCTGGGGTGCCTTCTGTGCGGAGTCTGCATGTCCTCCCTGTGGTTGCGTGGGTTTTCTCCGGGTGCTCCGGTTTCCTCCCACATCCCAAAGACATGCAGTAGGTGGATTGGACACTCTAAATTGGACCTAGGTGTGAGTGTGTGCATGTGTGTGCCTTCTGTGGAAGGTTGGGCGCCGGGCTGGCAACTCAACACTGTAAAACTCCACTGCCAATTATGAGTGGACAGATGATCCAGTGTGGCAACCCCCTAACTGGAAAAAAGCTGAAAGAAGAAGATATATATATATATATATATATATATATATATATATATATGGGTGGACACATGCTTGACTAGCATGTGTCCGAATCACAACACGCATACACGAAAGCACTTAACATTGAAAAGCGCTTCTGTGTATGTGTAGTTCAAAAAAAAAATCTACGTTTCTGCAGGCGGGCTTCACCCCCCTGCACCCCCCACACCCCCCCTACTTTAATATTCTCACTTCGAGATTGCACTACAGTGGAGAAAAGAAAATTTTCCCTTACCCGCACTGTAGTCCAACAGGCACACATACACGGAAGCGCTTGTTGATGTTAAGCGCTTTTGTGTATTTGTGTTCAGTGTTTTGTGATTCAGACATATGCAAGTACATCCATACAGATGCTCGACTGCATCTTTCACCAAATCCCAATTTGGTGAACATACTTGCACAAAAGTGCTTTCTACCAAAGCAGCACGTTTGTGCAAGTATGCTTGTTGTTCCAGTACTACGGTGCAATAAGGGAAAATTCCCTTTTCCCCACTGTAGTGCGACCTCAGAGTGAGAATGTTAAAGTAGGGGGGTGTGGGGGGCGCACCCCCCACATTGGGGGGGTGCAAGGGGGATTGCCCCCCTCCATTCAAGTAGATTTTATGTTTTGTTTTTTTAACATACTTTAACGAAAGCGCTTTTTCGATGAAAGTGCTTTCGTTAAAGTGTGTTCGGTGTTAATGGATTCGGGATTTTGATCTTTCGATCAAATGTCCTCGATCTATATATATATATATATATATATATATATATATATATATATATATATATATATATATATATATATGGTTTCCCTTCAGAATCTCAAGCTACTGAAATCCGAATTTCAGTAGCCCAAGACCAGAAAGGCAAAAGTGCAGAATACCAAAACCGCAGAAGCACGAAATTCAAAATCCCGAAGTTCTGAGATTTTGAATTAATGGTTCTGGTGTTGCGGTGTGTGAGTGGGTGGTTGGAGATGTAGGTAAGTGTTGGTGTTTTACAGGTTTTGGGTAGGGGATTTAGTATCTGTCTGTGTGCTTTGTTAGTGTGATGTGATGTGTGTGTGCGAGGGGAATGTAGCTTGTGTGGTGGTGTTTTTGTGTGTTTGTCTGTGTAGTACAACCTCGGAGTTTGTATATTTAAGTAGGGGGGTGCCCCCCTTTTTGTATGTAGGGTAGGTGTTTGTGTATGTGTAAGGACGTGTATGTTTATGTTTGTGTCTGTGGTTTGTTTAGTGTGGAAGTTGCGATTTTAAATTTCGTGCTTCTGGGGTTTCAAATTTATGGATTTTCGGCTTTATGGTCTCGAGATACTGAAATTCCAGATTTCAATATTTCGAGATTATGAAGTGAAACCATATATATATATATATATATATATATATATATATATATATATATAATTTTTTTAAATACATTAATTCGCCTCTTTTCAGCTTTATATTTAAGGAAGGGTAAAATTGTTGCTTGCTCATTTAAACCTGGCCATACATATGCATTATGAAAGATTTGCCACTATACCTCCCTTGTCTCCAGTTTACATTGCCAAGGTCCCCCTCTGGCCCTTTTGTACCCTTTCAATAATAGTGAATTTAAAGAAATGATCAGGAAAATCTTTGATGTGTTTGAATAATGCGTTTATTACCTTCCCCTTCTTGACATCATAAAGATATTCATAAATGCGTTCACAAAGTTTCCTTTCTGTCTTTCCTATTTAAAAACACTTACACAGCTGACATACGGCAACATAAATCACTGCCACACTATTACAATTAAATCTGTCGTTATGATGAAAGACCCTAACCTTAATCACATAATTCTGTCCGCCCAGTATAATCCTAAATAGTGACACCAGCCACATTTCCCCATACCTGGGTTATTAACCCTCACCTGTTTCGTGATTTCAGAAGTATTCTTTCCTATAGACAACCAATGGGCGTTCCCCAGTTTTATTCCTAATCTCCCTGCCCTCCAGTAGTATGTCCCAGTTTTTATTCCATACCGATTTAACAATCCCACTTTCATTACTTAATTTATGTTTAGGGGAACCACAACTGAATAATAATTTGGATATAAACAGGACTGGGGAGTATAGGAATTCATTTGTTGTTACCTTCTGTAATGAAAGTGGAATTATTACGTCAGTGTTGAAGAATATTTTTGAAATCATGGAACAGGTGAGGGTTAATAACCCAGGTATGGGGAAATGTGGCTGCTGTCACTATTGTAGGTTTATACTGGATCGTCAGATTACGTGATTAGGGATAGGGTCTTTCATTATAAGGACAGATTTAATTGTAATAGTATGTCAGTTATTTATGTTTTTCTATGTCAACTATGTAAGTGTTTTTATATAAGAAAGACTGAAAGGAAACTTTGTGAATGCATTTATGAACATCTTTATGATGTCAAGAAGGGGAAGGTAACAAATGTGTTATTCAAACACAGCAAATAATTCTTGATCACTGCTTTAAATTCACTATTTTTGAAAGGATACAAAAGGACCCGGGGGGGGGGCTTGACAACTTAAACTGGAGACAAGGAAGATACAGTATATTGGCAAATCTTTCATAATGCATATGTATGGCCAGGTTTAAATGAGCAAGCAATAATTTTAACCTTCATTAAACATAGAGCTAAAAAGAGGTAAATTAATTAATGTATTAATATATATATATATATATATATATATATATATGTGTGTGTGTGTGTGTGTGTGTGTGTGTGTGTGTGTGTTGTATGTACTTGATTTTTATACAAGTTTTTTTGTTTTTTTATTGTGTTTGTGAAGGATATTTTGCTTTAAATTCTTAAATTTATGAATGATGGGTGGGATGATTTATTTTGTGAATGGGTAGGTGGGACATCATTCATATCATGTGTGAATTTTTTATCCTGTGATTGGTTTATTGCTAAGTGGAGAAGTTATTTATTAGCTTATGAGGATGATGTTTTTTATCTGAGGAAGTTTTACTAATGGTGTAAGATGAAAGTGCTTATCATATTAAAATTTGTGTATTATTGCTATTGGGCCATTGCTTTGTGGTTTATACAGTTTTCTTTTTGTCTGCTGGTTTTGTTTTTGTAGTAACTCTCTTAACTTGATTGTCTTCTTGATACAGGAGGTGCAGGGGGATATAAAGCAGCTCAGAGCAAGAAGTGAAGAGGTGAAGTCAGAGGTCACAGCTATTCGTCAGTAGCAGGAGAAACAACACCAACATCTAACAGAGCAAAGGGAATGTTTGAATGTACATTCTCAAAAGAAAGAGAACTTATAGGCCAGACAAACCATCCTGGAGTTAAAGCTGGATGATGTAGAGAAACGTTATCATCACAGCAATATTAAAAATCGTTGGCTTACCTAAAGGCAAGTAAGTGGATAACCTGGTGCATTTTATCGGTAAGGAACTTGCAGTTTTACTTCAATAGCAAATGCCTATAATTGTAAAGGATGCACACTGGATTCAGTCTAGGTCTGACAGCAATCTCCCTAGGCATTTCATTTAAAAATGTCTGAACTATCAAGATAGAGAAGAGGTCCTGGCCAGAGCAAGGAAACTGGGCTCTAATTGCAGATTGAAAAGGGCTATGGTATGCATCACATTAGATTACAGCACTCTTCGAAAACAGAAAGGCCCCTTTGCCTGTACTCAGAAGGAGTAAGGAATATGGTTTGACTGTCCAGTTAAAATTCCTTGCCAAACTCTGTGTACAGAAGGGCACATTAAACCTGTGCTTTATCACATGGTGAGAAGCAGAAGACTTCCTGGACAACAGGCAAATGGAACATTTGAAAAATCCACAATACACTTCACAGGAGAGGGCAAACAAAAACTTCCCCAGTCGTTATCGGCAGTTCCATCTTTCCCTGGGGAGAAAAAAATGAGGAATATTAAGCTAGATGCCACTGCCAATGATATAACCACAAGTGATAGTTTTTTTTTTCCACTCGCTGATCTCTCAGAATGACAAGACACTACCAAGATAGACTTCTCCTCACCTGACTCCTTGCAGAAGAAATTGGAGAAAATGCAGCAGGCATATGGTAGAGAAAATTTGCTTCTTTGGTGGCCAAAACCACCACAATGTGATTGAGAGATAAGGGTGCTGGTTGACTTCTTTACTGTGAACTGAGCTCTGAGTTGCCCATGTATTCTGGAAAGATACTGTGTTTTCCTTTGTTGTTCATTTTTTTCTTATTGAGATGATATAAAACTGAGCCCCCCCCCCCCAATGCATTGTTACTATCAATTAAGGGATAATGGGACGGAGAGTTTCCAGACTCCTTTCCAAGGAGGTTTTGGTAGTTTAAGCTGGTATAATTTGAGACAGGCTCTCATTTGAAGAGGCGTTAGCAGGGTACAATGAGAATGTATTAATATTTGAAGCCAACACCATGAACAAAGCTATACAGGCAATAGGGGAGTTACCAGCTACCATTGGTGGGTCCTGCTGTTGGTGCCATAGCCTTTTGCATTCTGGACTTGTTGCATTTCTTCCCTGCTATCTACAGATAGCAGCAAGTTAGGCATTGGGTCATTATTACTTGCACTGCTTTTGCATTTTCATACCCTTGTAACTGGTTAGATAATAGACAATTGTTTAGCTTTGTAATCTGTTAGTTGTTTTATACTGTAACTGTTTTTTTCCCAGTTTCCAATTTTACAGCATTGTAATTCACATCAGATGCTCACACCTAAATGTATTAATATTATTACCTGGAACATTAGAGGTCTGAATATCATGGTGAAATAATATTGCATCTTCCAGCTATTGGAGGAGTTGAAGGTTCATATAGCCCTCCTACAGGAAACTAAACTTGGTAAGGCTAAGTTTGTGCATGTTACACAGAAAAAGAATGGATGGAATGTAGCAGCTAACTGTACTCAGTCAGCGAGGGAGGTACTCATTTTGGTTAGGCATAAGCTGGGTTGGAATTTGATTAATTGGCAATGTGACATGCAGGGCAGATTGGCAATTGTAAGAGTGTTTACCCTTCAAGGCCCACTACAACTAGTGAATTTCTAAGGGCCTGATGAGGATAAAATTTAACCATTTCAGGACTTCCATATCACATGCATTGAATTACGGGGATATTATACTCCAGTCATGATGGGGGGTGTCTCTGATGTGGTACTGGATACCCCCAAGGATAGACTTCCAAAGGGTGGTACTAGGCTAAACAAACACAGGATAAAGGAAGTTGGCCTAGTAGATGTGTGCAGACTCAGGAATATATGTTCTTTGCACTCCAGTCAGAAGTGGCCAGTAGATTTTAACTTTTTTCTGCTTAGCTGACAGATTGTGGATGGGGCAGGATCAGTCGCTATTGTGCTGGAGGCCCGATTTTATCATATTTATGCATTGTGGGCACATACACAAAACTGCAGATCCCACCACTTGCCAAAGGGCAGAATATCTTCCTATGTGTTCAAGGACTGGGAGGCTTTGAATTCCTCCAAAACTTGGGTCATAAGTTATACTTCCAATTGTCTGAGCATGGACTGACAGATATGGGGTCTCTGAGGAGAAATCAAGACTATGCTTGCTAGAAGAGAAATCTGCCCTTTCCCTACTGTAGTGTGATATAGTAAATCTGCCCTTTTCCCACTGTAGTGCAATCTCAGAGTTGGTATATATAATTAGGGGGGGGTCGCCTCCCACACTAGGAGGGTCTGGTGTTAACCGAATCCTCCTCACCCCCTGCTAATTATATATACCAACTTTCAGATTGCACTACAGTGGGGAAAGTGTAGATTTCCTTATCTCTACCATACCGATAAGTCTATACTATGTTCCATTTTGTTTATGTCAGCCAGATATGATCATTCGATGATATTATTTAAGATCATATGACCTTTCAACAAAACAGACTTCCGATACTATGTTTAAGATGAACGACCATTTGAGGAACATGCCATTCAATACATAAACATAGACCTCTGATCTCCTGAGTAAAAGGCAAGGGCAACCATTAGGCTTATTTTTGGAGATAAAAAACTAGGATGAGACCTAGAGCATTCATTAGTGACAATACCGTCAATGTGTTTGTTTAAGTAAGACTATAATTGTATAGGGATTGCCTATTCCAGTAGCTCTTGGGGGACCATGTAACACCAAGTAGCATCCAGCTTAAACTGTTGGCAAAGCTTTACAGTGCAGTTGGCTCCTATGGGATAGACTTTTGTAAAAAGGATAAACTTAAGTGGAATACACTCCTGCAGGCTCGGGTAAATCACTACTTGTGGTGTAAGATCATGAGTGTTGCTTGGCAGCCCTACTTACCCCAGCACTAAAATTTACCCATTTCAAGAAGATTAATTTCTGGCATATTTCCCCCCCAAAAGCTACATTTTTGGTAGCTCGAGAATTGGACCTGCTGGAGGTGTAGGCTGGATGGGGCACATAACTTTCATTTGCTATGGCACTGTAAGAAGGCTATGGCTATTTGGGAGAAGGTGCATTGCTTGGCAAGCTGGGCCTTAAGGAAACCTATCCCTCACTGCAGAATGTTACAGTTTGGATTCTGTGGTGGAACACACAGACCTTAGAACTTACGCTGGCTGAGGTTAATGGTTATTGCAAGTGCAACACCACTTCTGCAATCATTTTTAAGAGCTGGAAGATGGTAAATATAGACCCCAGCCTAGAGTTTCACAGATACAGCCATCAACTATGATGAGCTGTGGAGAAGGACTCCAATATAGATAGCCTAAGTGTCTTTGGAAGCATTTTTCTGTACACCTTGGACTGACAGCATCATTGCTGTGGATATTTAAAGTCCACTATTGGAGAACACTCACACTAATTACCTGATAAAGTGGGATATGGTTGTATATAGTGCTTATCTGTACTGGGACATCATCAGTTAGTGCTTTTATCAGACATTTCTCTATATTTAGTGCATGTGATTTTTAATCTCAGGTATGAATATGCTTTTGCATTGTTCTTGTGACTGACTTTGTTGGAATAAAAAAAACAATATCATAGGTTCATAGGTGTTTACCTGGATAATGACCACAAGGGCCTTTTTAAGCCAAGCCATGCATCCCAAATCTCTGACAAGTTCTGATACCCTTGATAAGTGTAAGCATGGGCCTGGGAGATGAACCATTTACAGGTTACCTGCATCCATTAGAGACATAGGTGCCAAACCAGGGATGAATTTCCAGCTTCCCATCCAATTGTCCAAGTTGCACTTCAATTGGGTTAGGGAGGAACTCTGATTCATATGGATGGGGAGCCTGTTCCATAGATGGGGGTAGTCTCTGGGATACATACCTATCTCTCCAGCATGTTCTATTTACAAAATTTATGTCACAAAGCAGCTACAGCAATAGAAAATATAAAGATGTTCTCCTATATTATGAATTCCAAATTAATCCATACTCTAATAAAAATTAACTTTTGTCAAAAGCCAAACAAATGTAATTGCTTAGAAGATCCCATAACACTATATTTGTATCAGATATTGAGGATATGCGCAAGAGTTTAAGAACTATTTATACAAAAACGAACAAGAGTCAAGTGACATATAAAAGAGAAAATTTAGAATAGTTGATTTTTTTGAAAGAAAAGAAAGTTATCCAAGGAAGCTATAAAAAGTATATTATACAATGACCCCCCATTAATATTCAAAAACGTGCACGCTGATTGGTCAGTGTGCACGTTGTAAATCAGAGTTATAGTAATGGAAAAAGGTCTGGTCACCCGGACTTTTTCCATTACTATAACTCTTTTTTCACAGCAACGGAGAACGCAAGATCTTCGTTGCTTCACACTGTCTTGCTATATTAAATGAGTTTAACATAGCAACACAGCTTTAAAAAAAGCAAAGGAGATTCTCCATTGCTTTTTTTTAAAGCTGTCTCGCTATGTTAAATTCCTTTAACATAGCAAGACAGTTTGTAAAAAGCAATGGAGATCTTGCTTTTTCCGTTTCTTTTTTCAAAACTGGCTCGCTATGTTAAATGGGTTTAACATAGCGAGACAGCTTTAAAAAAAGCAAAGGAGATTCTCTGTTGCTTTTTTTTAAAGCTGTCTCTCTATGTTAAACCCATTTAACATAGCAAAACAGGTTTTAAAAAGCAACAGAGATCTTGCTTTCTCCATTGCTTTTGCCCACAGCTTTGATGTACTGCGTTGGCATACGCATGCACAGTATATCAGAACTGCCGCAGAATACCAGACAGCTGCGGAAGGGCAGCAAGGAGGCATTATACAATGCCATTATTTAAGAAAAGTAATTTTTTTTCTTAAATAATGTCATTGTATAATAGCAATAACCCACTTCTGTGTAGTAATGCTGGATTTACCCACGGTTGGCTTTGTTTGGCCACTCGGGCTTCGCCCTCGTGACCAAACCACACCAACCATGGGTAAATCCAGCATTACCCACACCCAGACATGGGTTATTGCTATATTAAAATCAAGGACTAAGACATAAGTAGTAAATAAGACAGTAGAAGTCAAGCATAGATAGTGTAGTACATGACATACAAATATCTTCCACAAAATAAGTAGTAAATAAGACAGAAGAAGTCAAGCATAGATAGTGTAGTACATGACATACAAATATCTTCCACAAAATAAGTAGTAAATAAGACAGAAGTCAAGCATAGATAGTGCAGTACATGACATACAAATATATTCCACAAAGAACAAGAATTTTACATAAGGCACCAGTTAGTGTACAATTAGACAGTCAGATTCCACCATTATGGAAGTATTCATTAATTACACCAATGTTAAAGAAAGATGACAATGCTGTAAGGTGTACTGAATACAGACCAAATTCACTTTTGAATGTACATTATAAGATCTTCATTTCTATATAAATGTAGAAAGGTTAAGCAAACATATCACAGAGATAATAAACAATGATCAAAAGGTTTTATACTGCATACACAGATGTAGAATAACATAAAGAAGAATTTGATTTTAATAGACTACATTAACAAGGGAAAGCAAAAGATGGAAATCGCAAGCCTGGACATTGAGAAAGCTATTTACACAATCAATTAGTGATATACATTCATTTTATTACAAGAATTTGACTTCTCAAATAAATTTATACAAATATAAAAAGAGATTTACCAGGCAGTAAAGCATATATTAAGCTAGGATCAATTTTATCAGGATGTGTAGGCTAGAAAAGAGATACTAAACAAGGTTGTACTCTCTCTACTATATTATTTGATCTTGTAAAAGAACCATTGGCAATAACTGTAAGACAAACCCTAGGATTCATTAACAGTCATGTAGGGGCCGCGCATGATAGATACACAATTTAAATGTATTAGCTCAATAAGCAACAGTGCTAACCAAATATGCACGCTACTCATCATGCCTACATGGATGCAAACACTTATCCATGGCCAGCAATAGTGTTTGCAGCCATGGAAAGGTACTTGCAAGCAGCAGAATACAATGTAAACAAAACAAATTGTACATAGGCAGTACTTAGATGCATGTGCTGCAGCCCAGACATAAATTACAGGCAAGTACAGAGACACCAAAGAAAATGAGGATAAGAGAAATGGGGGGAATTGGCACACAATAATTAGTTAGAATGATGTGTGACTGTTGGAAAGGAAATGTTTAAAGTGTACTCATATCCTGCAGGCCAATGGGAAGAAAGTGTATAAGAGGTAATGCTGGCATAAAATCTGCAAGACTGATGTAGTGATAATTAGTGCGAATGTCAATCCCTTAGGTAAGCACATAAACAATATCTGGCATGCTGAAAGGATGTGTATATAGACATAAAGCTGCACTGAAACAAAATGAAGTGAAGATGTGATATACATATTAATTAAATACTTGACTCAAGATAGTTTGCAAGGTTGGAAGATACATTATGGGATGAAAGCATAGAATACAGTCATAGCATATAAGCATGTATATAAAGGAAATAGATGTATGAAAGTTAACAGCACTGGTAGTATAGTACCCATCTCACCATATATACACAAGAACCAAAGGAACGTACAGCTGCAATGTCAGGTAACTCAGAAATTCATTTATTTTTCTAAAGAAATGAAAGTGGAACCAACAGGAAAGGGTTCCATCACCTACGAGCATGTAATAGACAGTCAAGTGTAGTATAGTTATGTAAATGATACATAGAAATCTAATAACAAACAACAAAAATAAGTGACCAATGTCAACACTGAGTGGAAAACGTGTTAGGAGTCCAGTTTTGCCACAACCAATTTGCAAGCGTCTGACATACTAATATTGGGTATTCTCACATACAATTACAGAGAACAGTAACAGAACAGCAATTCAACAGCGGCAACACACATAAAGTAATGCAACAGCGGACCAATCACATTTCCTGATAGTCTCCCTGCATTCCTTACAGTAATTCATGTTTATGGAATCACATTTTATTTATTTTATTTACTTATTTTGCATATGTCTACTGGGAAAGTCTGGCTAGGCATAAGCCCATTTTCAGCTGAGGTCTGGGGAGAAAACCACCAAATTATACAGTGCACAAAAATTTTACATAAGATCACATTATACAAAGACAGGATGATCTATATGTTTTTAAATGAAAAACATAGTTGCAATAGATAAGGAGAAACAGTAACAAATTTAATGAGAAACAATTCTACAGATGCAGTTAGTCTGAAAATAATGAAAATAAATTTGACAATAATTTAAGGAGAATAGTAGAACATTTCAGTCAACAAGCATAGCGGCAAGAATGGTGTTATTAATTTAGAAAATATGAAAAGAGATGAAAGTAGTTTGTGAGGTTAGTGGTATCGTTGGTTAGGACTGTAAAGAAGTGATTAGTTAGGGAGTGGTGAGCAGAAGTAGTAAGGGGAAGTTTCAGCATTCTGCAAGAGTCTGATGGTGAACAATAGAAGGAAAAATTAATAGAAAGTCTGAGATCAGAAGAATGTTAGTTATTAGGGATTGCTATATAAACAGGGAGAAGTAGTGAAATTATGGTAATTATTTGGACTGGTAGTGTTAAAGTGCAGTTTAAAATATCCATAAATAACATTAATTACCTTTTACTCTTGAGTCAAGAATAACTCTTCAGGATGTGCAAAACATTTTCTTTTTATCTAAATCCACATACGTCAGTGCTGGGAGACTACACAATTTAAAATCAGTCTCACCAAGCAGCAAAAATATACACTCCTTATTTAATTTCTTATCAGTATCATGCATGCAGAATACTGACATGGTCAAATAGGATTTCTGCAGACCCTCATGCTTCTCGCTTAATGCTGCATGTGAACAATCATGTTTTTTAGTACCAATAATGTTTTAGAAAAACACAGGCCACCTGGCTTGTTAATTAGTCTTGTATATTTTAGTACCAGTACATTCTAACTCCCCAACATTCCTTGTAACTACCCATCCCAGCCTGGGAAGGTCAGAGCTTACATACAGTGTGTTCTTTCTTGCTTTCAGAAACCAATCTTTGTAACATCCCTTAACTTCTTCATCACTTTTACATTCAGTCATCTGTTAATACACTTGCAGCTTGATATTAGAATGCAGTTGGGAAACACTCAGAACTACAATATGTAATTGTGGTTTGCATAACTATGCATCTATATTACATATCATTTTTAATATTAATATTAAATAATTCATTAAACGTATTTGTGAAGAAATTGTAAGTTAATATGAATTTTGTGTAGAATAATCATGAGAGATGCATTTTTCTCTACCAGTAGAAAGTGACTTAGAGTGAGGGGAAATCAGGAAGACCTTCACATCTGAGCTGGAAGGCAGTATGGCAATAAAGTGATACCAAAAGAGGGGGGCAGGATGTATGTTGATTAACTGTCAGTAAAGCTCACGAGGGCAGTAGTTGTGCTGTAATTAGGTCTGAAACCATGCTGGCAGCTATCCAGAAAGTTGTTATCCGATAGGTAGTGCATTAGTTATAAGTGTATACATCTTTCTATGATTTTAGACAAAGGAGATAATATAGCAATAGGTCTTTAACTGGAAAGTTCTGTTGAAATGCCACCTTTATAGAGGGAAACTATATATCAGACTTTCCAGAGATGTGGGACTTGGTTTTCAGTGATGGGCCTCTTAATTAGGATTGATACTGGGTAGGCTATAGCATATGATAACATCTTGAGGTATTCAGTAGGGAGGTTGTCAGCTGCAGTGGTTGTTGGTTTCATTTTTTAAGCAATTTTTTATGGTATTTGTGGAGACTGGATGGAAAGTGAAGCTGCTGTTCTTTCTATTTTCTAGTAGTGGTGTGGTGTGTGGAGGGGCGGAGATGTTTTTGGATAGTGCTAGGATACTTTTTGTGAAATAGTTGTTAAATTGTTCAGCAAATAGTGCCCAAGGTTGGGGTGATTGTGGGGAGTAGGGAAGATGTTTGTGCGGGGTGAAGGATAGTTTTAATAGCTGACCAGAATTTTTGTGGGTTTTTATGATGAACATTTTGCATATTGCTGTTGTAATTTTCTTTTATCTAGTTTGATTTGTGTTTTGGCTTTGTTTCAGAGTTGTTGGTAATGGAGTCAATATTGTAGAGTCTTATTGGAGTTCCATTACTTTCAAGATGTATCTCTAGTTTTAAGAAGATTTCTGGTTTCCTTTGTTAGCCAGGGAGTGATGTTAGCTTTGACCCTGACTGTCCTAGGGGGTGCGAGGCTATTTAGGACATTTAGGAAAGTGGTGTTGAAATGTTCAATGGCTGTATTGAGTGGTAGTTCTTTTAAGCAAGACAAATTGGATTGCCTGAGAGAGTCCACTAGTGTCTGGGGATTAAGATTGTTTTTGTTCCCAATTTGTAGGAAAATCGTGGTTTTTGGAATATTGATCATCTGTCTTAATAGAAAGGTTGGTGAGTGGTCACTGAGGCTGCCAGGGAAACAGCTTGAGTGTTTATAGTTTGTAGGTTTGTTGGTAAGAGTCCAGTCGAGTATATACTGTCTATTTGATGTTTATCTATTCTAGTGGTCCTTTGAATAAGCCGTGTAAATCCATAAAGGTTTATGTGCTCAGTGGGGTTCTGTGCATTACAGGTGTACCAGTGTAGGTTGAAGTCACCCATTATTATTGTTTCATGTGGGAAGGTATTAGTGGTCCATTGTAGTATGCTCTCATGTGGGAAGGTATTAGTGGTCCATTGTAGTATTCTTTCATGTGGGAAGGTATTAGTGGCCCATTGTAGTATGCTGTCATGTGGGAAGATATTAGTGGTCCATTGTAGTATGCTGTCATGTGGGAAGGCATTAATGGCCTATTGTAGTATGCTGTCATGTGGAAAGGTATTAGTGGTCCATTGTAGTTTGCTCTCATGTGAGAAGGTATTAGTGGTCCATTATAGTATGCTGTCATGTGGGAAGGTATTAGTGGTCCATTGTAGTATGGTCTCAAGGTATTAGTGGTCCATTGTAGTATGCTCTCATGTGGGAAGGTATTAGTGGTCCATTGTAGTATGATGTCATGTGGGAAGGTATTAGTGGTCCATTGTAGTATGGTCTCATTTGGGAAGGTATTAGAGTCTTGTGAGGTACATTCTAAAAGGAGCATTGTACTCTGTAATGGGTCTAATGAGTGATGAGTAGAGGGGAACAATGACCTCTTTTTTCCTGGATGAGAACCCTTTTATGATGAGGTGTGCCACGTAGAAGGACTTCCTGACTACTGTGGCGATGTGACTATCAAAGGAGAGACTACTGTCCACCTGGGTCCCAAGGTCTCTTATCACGCATTTGGTGTTAAGTAGATTGCTGCCTATGTGGTAGTTCATGGGTACAGAGTTTTTACCAAAGGGGATGACACTGCACTTTTTGGCATTGAGCTTGAGACCATGGCTCTGACTCCAGGCATCTGTCTCAGTGAGGCCCTTCTGTAGGATGTCCACATCATTTGGGGACTTGACTATGGCTCCTAGTTTGCAGTTATCTGCGAACTTCATTAGCCAGAGGCCTTCTGTGTTAGCCTGTACTTCAGAGAAGTAGATACCAAACAGGAGAGGTCCCAGGTCAGAACTCTGTGGTACTCCACTTGTCACTGCTTTGAGGTCAGATAAGGTTTAATGAAGACCTACCTGGTATGAAAATGGATGAAAAAGCTGACTCTGTGAGTGTGTGTAAGCCACTGCAGTCTGACAGACAGATGTTACCAGATTTAAACCCCTGCCTATTATGCAAGGCATTGTCAGACCCTTGTACTGATGGCATGTGCCACATCAGATAGCCATGGAGGCTGTCACAAATAACTGAATTGAATGTGTGTACCAACACAGGAGGTATGGATATAATATGAACAATTAGATTTAGTCAGAATACCCGTAGGGAGATACACATGTTACTATCCACACAACACTGACCATTACAATATGACTGAGTCTTTGACAAGGAAGCTGTTTCCATCATGTAGGACACACACTGTCCCAGAAGTGAATGCCAGTCTATCTGTGCAGGTATGCTATAAATGCCAATACTCAATGCACGTGCCACAGGAGCACTCACAGCACAACTTGCCCTAAACAAACATTTCAATGTGATGCTGTATCATTGTCCAACCTAAAAATGGATAACAATTACTAGATACCACCCACACCTACACAACACACACCCGCATAT
The DNA here is from genome assembly GCF_019279795.1 of Protopterus annectens. Classification (NCBI taxonomy): domain Eukaryota; kingdom Metazoa; phylum Chordata; order Ceratodontiformes; family Protopteridae; genus Protopterus; species Protopterus annectens. The sequence goes on from NC_056736.1 coordinate 655,684,574, forward strand.
GCAGAGGTCCTCAACAAAAACATACCCAAACAAACCTCCAAGGCAAAAACACATGCAAACTCTACTGGCCAGCACAAATAGTCCACACACCTGTGTCTCACAGCCACTAAAGCCTAAACATAAACCCAATATATTAGTCACAGGAGACTCCATTGTGAGACACACAGATGTGCCTCTCTCCAGGCTGGATAAGAAGAAAGTCACGGTTAGTTCTTTGTCAGGTACCAGAATAAGCCATATCACCCATGCACTCAAGTCTGTCAACAACAGGTGCTGTTATAACTCTGTCATAGTCAATGTTGACGTGAATGAATTGAGACATACCTCCCTGGACTATATGGAGAGAGACATGATCAAGCTCACTGAATATGTGTCCCAGGCAGGTATGTTCCTAGCCTCAAGCAGCATTCTTACCGTCACCCAGAATGATATCTCAATACAAACAGAAAATTATTGACTTTAACAACTGGCTTAGTTTCTGGTGTCATTCCAAGGGGATGCAGTACCTGACGGCTTGGGAAGACATGACTGATAAACCACAATGCTTTGCCTGAGATGGTCTGCATCTGTCTCCCTTGGGCTTCAGGCTTCTGGCAAAGGCTCCTGCCTCACAGTAGTGCCTTTTTAGCTAATGCCATGAGGTCAAAATGAAAATTAAAGGTCATGCTGCTAAACGTTAGGAGTCTAAACATGAAACTGCACTCATTGCAAGCATTCTTAACCCTGGGAGATGCTGACATTTATGCAATCACAGAAACCTGGTTCAAAACTGTGGAGAGTACCCCAGCCTTACCAGGTTACTCATCCTATCATACATTCAGACCCCGAACCATGGGCAGCAAAGCAAAAGGAGGTGGAGTTGCAATATATATAAAAGACATACACACCTCCAGGCTGGTCAAACAGTATGACGCACAGGGGACAACTCAGGTGAAGTTAAACATTGACAAGACCCCTATTCAAATCATAGCTAGCTACAGGCTCCCCACTTTGACTCAGGATACCCACTGCACCTATCTGGACCTCTTTGAATCTATCAAGATTCAACCCTTTACCCTGATCCTGGGTGACTTTAACTATCCAGCCATAGACTGGAAGAACTACTCATGCCAAAACACAAATGCCCAGAGATTCCTTGATTTCATCAATGCAAATGCCTTGGACCGGGTGGTCGACCCCCCCTCCCCCCCACAAGAGGTGAAAATATCTTGGACTTGGTATTAACCAACATGAGTAACCACTGCAGCATCCCTACAGTGTCATCTTCCCTGGTAAGATCTGACCACAAAGCGGTCACTTTCGAAGTCACCATCTCCCCCGACCCCACCTAGTTAGGGTCAAACAAAAACAATTCTCCAGAGCTGACTACAACCTCCTGAGGGAAGGTATAAACAGATTCACAAACTCCTCCCCCTCCATAGAAACTGGCACATATGTCCAAACCTACACCAAAGTACTATACGAGCATTTATACAGCTGCATGGAATTAGGAATACCCAATAGGACAAAATCCTCCTCCTCAAGGAAGAGTAAACCTGTCTGGTGGACATCTGCAATAAATAAACTTTATAATAAAAGGAAAAAAACTGTTGTCCAGGACTAAGAAGGAGCAGGTGCCTAATTGGAAACAATCTCTGCTTAGCCTGAACAAGGAAACAAGAGCACTGGTGAAATCCTCCGAAGCAAACTTCGAGTCCAAACTGGCCACATCTACTAAAGACAATCATAAGGCTTTCTTCATATATGTCCGCAATCTCAAAGGAAGTACTCAGATCTGCTCAGAACTCATGATCAAGGACACCACATACACAAATGCCATATATATAGCCAACACTGCTGCCAGACAGCTTCAGTGAAAACTTCACTCCTCTGCCCCCCATCAGTAAATCAGGACATCCCCAGCACCTGCCCCCCTCCCCTTATCTCTAAGGAGCAAGTCATTACAGCCCTCTCAAAGGCAAAAACATACAGCCTCCATGGGACCCAATAACATCCCAGGCTGCATCCTACATGAACTCAGGCAGGAACTTGCAACACCATTAGGCACCCTATTCAACCAAAGCCTAAGTACCAACTTAGTCCACGCAGAGTGGAAGACAGCCACTGTCATCCCTTTGTACAAAGGCGGAGTGTCCACCGATCCACGAAATTATAGACCCATCAGCCTGACTAGCCTGATCTGCAAGGCCATGGAGCAGATTATCATGGACCTCATTAACAAGGACATTGGCAACTTCCAAACACTCAATCCCACAGAGTCTGGTTTAGTCAAGGAGAGATCATGCCTGTTAAATTTGGTTGACTTCTTTGAGACAGTCAAAAAAGCCATGAACGAGGGGAAAACAGTGCACACCACCTACCTTGACCTAGCCAAAGCCTTCAATATGATTCCCCACTTGGGTATAATAGATAAACTTTCTCAACTAGGCATTATTCTGTATGTTACCAGATGGGTAGCAAACTGGCTCACTGATAGAATGCACCTAGTCAAAATAGGGGAAGCCACCTCAAGCAGTAGACCCGTAATGAATGATGAACCCCAGGGATCAGTCTTGGGGCCTATGTTGTTTGGGATATACTTTTCTGAGGTGCAAGCCAAAACCAGTGGGCTGTGGCTGACCAAGTTTGCAGATGACTGCAAGCTGGGCACTATCATCAATTCCCCTAGTGATGTGGACATCCTCCAAGAGGATTTCACCCAAACAAATGACTGGTGCCAGAAACATGGCATCAAACTGAATGCCAAAAAAATGCATCATCATCCTATTTGCAGAGAGTGACGTCCCCACAAATTATCACATTAATAACAAGGTCCTAACCACGCAATCAGTTGTGAGGGACTTGGGCAACCCAGGGTGATAGGAAACTGACTTTTGCCTCCATTGTACAGAAAGCATTCTACATGGCCCACCCCATTAGTAAGGGTATCTCATCTAGGGACAAGGAGATCATAACATCCCTGTATTCTTCCCTTATAATACCCATTATTGAGTACAATGCCCCTTTCAGCATGTACCTCACAAAGCATATGCAACAGCTAGAAAGACCACAGAGGTTCTTCACCAGGAGAATCCAGGGCTTCAAGCATCTATCCTACACAGATAGGCTAAAGACCCTGACTCTCTACTCAGTCTCATACAGACTCCTCAGAGGTGACATCTGTCTGGCATACAAAGCAACCTCAGACCCCGCCTTGATGGGACTGCTGCATATCCTGAAGTCAAGCTCCATTCGAGTAACCCGCATGAGTGACCTCAACCTGGTCTGTGACATCAAAAGGACATGGCGAGACAGATTTGTGTCCCAGAGAGTCTCCCATCTGTGGAATAGGCTCCCTCTCCATGTCAAGCATAGTACAAAATTAACCCTTTTTAAGTGCAATCTGGATAACTGGATGGAGAACAGAAAATACACCCCTGGGATTCCACCTGTGTCCCTGCTGGACACGGGCATTTGGTGCTGACTTATCAGAACATGGGCTAAATTCTTGGCTAGGCTTGTAAGGGCCTCAGGACCAATAGCCTAGTAACTTCCTATGATCCTACGATCCTATACAATGATGACATTTGCTTCTACGTTCCATATATAATATATGTAGGTAGTGTTACTCTCTAGCATGGGGGAATGAGACAACATGCTGGCTGTTGTTGATGTACTACAGTAATCACAGGCATACAAACCACATGCAGAATGAATATCTTCACATAACTACATATGTCACACTTGTATTGACATTTCTGCTGTGGTGCATTCATCATAGGAAATATCCATGTAATGTCTGCTGTCAGATGCTCATGTGTTCAACATTCAGTATCATCACCTGTTATCATTCTTGGGACTTATACTGTAATGCATGACTTTCATGTACCATGGTGTTATGGTGTCCATTGACATTGTGACAGACCTCCGTGATCTCTTTCATCTCAGAGATTATTTACTAACATACAGATGATGTAAAAAAATAGCATTGTAACACTTCCACCGTGGTGCTTGTAGTTCATCCAGATGTCATTATTCAGCAGAATCACACTGTTTGGTCTTCAGTTCCTAATGGAGTAACATTACATGAATTCCATTATTTGTGACGACCTCCATTGCTATGTGATGTGGCACATGCAGTCAATACAGGGATCTGGAAAGTGCCTTGTATGATAGCTTTTTCATGCACTGTCATACTAGGTGGGTTGTCAGTATACCTTATATGGTATGATATTGCTGTCCACCCTTTGTAGATGTTCTTCCTTCCATGGCTTTCATGGCCGATATGCATATGTCTGTGGCACCCCTGATTGTTATGTATCTCTGTAATATCTGTTCAGACGTGTTCTAAAAGGGCATGATGGAAATGTTTCTTAGGTCATTCCTTGCTCATATGTATTACCTATTCCCAAGAGAATTATGCTCCGTATTGCATGTCATCCTCTAGATATGTGTTTAATACTGCCATTGTTCCCGTCACAATATACAGCTTACTGTTGTGATTCCATAAACGTGTCTAACTGTATGGAATGCAGAGTGACCATCAGGAGATATGACTTCTCCTCTGCTAAAACACTTTCTGTTTTGTTGCCACTGTTGAATTGTTGTTCTGTGACTGTCCTCTGTGATTGCATGTGAGCATGCCCAGTATTAGTATGTCAGACATGTTTGCAAATCAGCAAAGGCAAAACTGGACTTCTGACATGCCATACGCTCAGTCTTGACATTGTTCACTTATGTATGTTTGTTATTAGAATGCTAAGTATCATTTACATAAACATATAACACTTGCATGTCTATTACATACGCTTAGGTGATGAACCCCTTTCCTATTGATGCCACTGTCATATCTTTACACAAACATGTCCATTTCTGAGTTAGCTGACATTAAAGCTGTAAGGTCCTTTTGTTCTTCTATATACATGGTGGGATGAATAATACATCAGTGTTGCCAGTTTTCATTCATCAATTCTCTGTGCATTCATCCCTTAATGTGCCTTCTGTCCTTGCAAGCTGATATTTCATCTCAACTATTTAATTAATATGTATATCACATCTATGGTCTTCTTTGCTGCAATGCAGTTTTATGTCCCTATCGCCATCCTTTATCAGCATTATTATTTATGTGCGCATCTCTTGGATTGACATTCATTATCATTGCTTCAATCTTGCAGGTTTTATGTTTGAAATTCTTCTTATATACTGTCATCACATTTGCCTGTGGGATATCAATACACTTTAAAATTTCCCCTCTCCAACATTACTAACTTATTATATCACATTTTTGTGTAACAATCTTCCCATTTCACTCCCCCTCAGTCTGTATTATTTCCCTGTACTTGCCTTAATATGTGTGGGAGTTGGATATATTGTGTGCTCATATCTAAGCACTGCCTATGTATGATTAATTTTGTTAAATTGTGGGCTGCTTGCAAGCACCTTTCCATGTCTGCAAGCACTACTGATGGCCATGGAAATGTGATTGCATCCGTGTAGGCCCGATGAGCAGAATGCATATCTGATTATCACTGCTGCTCATCATGCTAACACACTTAGATTGTAGGGTTCCTATTATATAATTGAAGATGCAATCCTTTGACTGCATCTTGATCAAACCTGAAAGCACGAAACAGCAATTCCCTGGGAAAGAAATCACTTGGCCGCCTCCGTTAGTTTGCCATTTTCATCACTGTACTGCGATCTCGGAGTTGCTATATTTAAGTTTGGGGTGTGTGGGGGGGCACAGCCTCCCACATTGTGGGGGTGAAGCCCCCTAATTTATATAATGTTTTGAAGTTTTTATTTTTATTTTTTTTTTGTGGAACAGCGATTTTTTTTCCCTGGCAAAAAAAAAAAAATCACTGTTCCGGGTGTTCGGGATTGTAAGCTTTCGCTTACATGGGGTCGATAAATCAGCATTTGCTTTTTTAAATATTCACTGATTTAATATAGACCCTAGATTGTATACACAATTGTTAATGAGTCCCAGTATTAGCTTAGGCTACCTTATGTAGAACAAATATACCTGGCATTGTTGCTCAGCCCTCAGCAAAATGAACAGTACTTACTGCAGAAAAATGTACCTGACAGATGTCCAGTCCTATGGTACAAGGTGTAATTGAAGTGAATCGGAAGAAATAGAGCACATGAAGCATTGTTCAAATCCTGTTTAGGGATCCCAATTGCAGCATTGCAGTTATTTATGATATGTAATATTTTTTGTCATTTTAATTTACATTTGCTCTCCACTTGGCAGAGCGCAAACACAGTTCCCTACCTAAGGCAAAAAGTAAAACATGTAGTTTAGGCTGCCTTATGTAATACAAACACATCTGATAACAGGGCACTTTCCTCAGCACTCTTGACAGTCATGAGTGGAGAAATTCCAAGGATCATATAACTAACTGTGTGGCAAAGCTGTATATGACATGATGGGACTTGAGAGAAATAAGGTTCATGAAGCATTGTTCAATGCCCTTTTAGAGATCCCATTGCAACTGTCACAATAATGGGGGGAGGCATTTTAATTTGCATTGCTCTCCACTTTGAGGCTCACAAACTCATTTCCATACCTAAGGAAAATAAGTGATAAATTTAGTTTAGGCTGCCTCATGTACCACAAACACTCTTGACAATGGTGCACTTTCCTCAGCACACTGGAAAAAAATTCCACCCATCACATAACTATCTGTGTGACAAAATGTGTACCTGATGTGAATTGAGAGAAATAAGGCACACCCTGTTTAAGGATCCTATTGCAATTATTCACAATATGTAATAATCATTTTTTTTTGTCATTTTAATTTGCATTTACTCTCTGCTTAGAAATGTGCAAACACTGTTCCCTACCTAAGGAAAAAAGTGAAAAATTTAGTTTAAGTTGCCTTATGTAGTGCAAATGCACCTAGTAATAGTAAGCTTTTCTCAGCACCCCTGACAGACTGAATGGAGAAATTCCATCAGGCACATCTGTGACATAAGGCGCAATCCCTCAGAGCCACATGTTCCAGAGATCTAAACCTTGTCATCACAATGAACAACACATGCTGGAGGGATAGGTTTCTGACCTAGAGACTTCCCAGACTCTGGACTAGACTGCCCATACATGTCATGCAGAGTGCCTCCTTGGACCTCTTCAAAAGGAACCTTGACGATTGGATGGGAGATAGGAAATGCACCCCAGGGATCACGTCAGTCACCCTGCTAGACAGGTGTTGCATTTTACATTTTTATCTTAAATGAAGACAAGACACATCTTCCTCTCTTTCAGTGGTATTTATTACACACGTGTGGGACCCTCATGGAAAGTACCAGGGAGACTCTCTGAACAAAGGAATGCATAAGCTTATATACTGGTGATACTGCTGACAGTACAAAAATATAAACTAAACCAATTAAATTAATACACAAGACAATTAACCAATCAATGATTTACCCATAGGCTTAAAGCAGTTCACATTACTACATCCCTAGTCAAAGAAAGAAAATCGGATACACTTCCATATAAGGCACATTTCCTGCTTTCAAGCAGGCTCCTGTTTTTCAGTGCTTTCCACTATTCACAGTTTACTCAGAGTTCACAGTACAAAGTTCATCTCAATGCATACAAATTGTCACGTACTCAATTTCCTTAAACACATGCTTTGGTCATTCATATTCTACACAGGGGTCCAGGGAAGTAAATATTGTGGGAAGAAATATCCAGGGAATTGTTATGGCTGGGCTTGTATAGGCCCTAGGGTCAATAGCCTAGTACAGCCTATGAACCTATGAACCTATAAGTGCAGTGAGTTTAATGAAAAACACAGCTGCTTAAAGTTAGAATCCACTTACAGGATACTTTTACAAAGAGTGTAAGAAGCCCATTTCTCACAACATTTTGATTAAGACTGTACCACTAAAGAAAAATGATAATGTTAAACCTGGTTTTTGCAATTTATCAGTAATCCTTGCATAATTAAACTTTTCTATTTAGCATATATCATTAATGTTTCACATATATCCTCCAGCTAATGTTTGCCCAATTTCCTATACATAACGATGATATTTAATATAAAATTCATTTGCCTATGTATGACGGGCATAATACATTTGTATAATCATCATGAGTCATCACATATCCCAACTAAGGCAGTTATGTCTTGTGAAGTATAAATATATATATATATATATATATATATATATATATATATATATATATATATATATATATATATATATATATATGTATAAAATATAAAACATAAACAAACTCATACTACTCCGCACATTCAACTGCATCCATCAGAAATATATTTACAAATAGAAATATTGACTTATGCATAAGAATGCTTTCCCAAAATCAATGGTGGCTGGTGACTTCAAATCAAAGGGGGGCTGCAGGAGACAGCTGAATGGGTGGGGTCAATGGGAAGGGGTGTGGCCAACCAGAAAGGGGAGGAGCTATGATCAAAACCACAAAAACTAACTAAATACGCTGCCCTGGGTGCCAAACCATCATTATGAAAGTCCAATCAAGACAAAATGAAGTGTAGAAGAATAAAAATATTTCAGTGTATTGGCTGCAAGACAGCTTACTTAATATCTAGATGGAAACAAAAAGGTTGTGAGGCATGAAAAAATAAATTACTTTTTAAATACATTACTGGAATGCCAGTCAAAATCAAGTATAAGAAAAACAAGCAGCACCCAACTCAAACCACTTCTTGTACTGCAGTTCTAATTATAATTTATATTCAGCTTTATTAAACTACCAAGTAACATGCTGAAAGTAGAAATCTCTGTGATGCCCCTACTTGTAAAAATGTTTCTTATCCAAAAAAGACCTGCTGCCTACAACTATCTACTTGTTTCATGGGGAAAACATGATCAAAGTAAAAAATGAAACAAGCTCAAGATACATTGCTTAAAAGATTACTGTACAGGTTATGGACCACACGACTGGCATTCTATTTAGTTTACGGGTAAAGCCTGCAGAGATGACTGGAAGTCTCCAACAAGTGTAATGAGCTTCTTAAAATAATGTAATCTTGTCCTTTATTACAAATACTGTCATATGCATTTCAATACACAAGGCTTAAACATTATCTAGTTAAGTATTCTCTACATGGCAACAACAGAAAGGCTTTCAGTGTTGGCAATTCTTTAACAGTATGCTTATTAAAGCTTACTTGCATCTTACGATCTCAGACAAGCTTACCTGGTGGTCATTAAAGCATTGCTACTTAAACACAGAGCAACAGGCACTTTGAGTAATAAGCATAAATCGACAGTACAAAAATATGACAGAAACCAGGCCATTCTGCAAAATCAAGGACAGATGAAAAGCCACTGTAGTACTTGTGTCGACCTTGGATGGGGGGGGGATACTCTGCACATTTACACTGCATAACTACTCCTTGCCTTGCTTGGACACATCCAGAGTCACTACATGGGGGAGTGGGGTGCAACAAGTATGTCACAATTTGAAATGTCTCTGGCTGACTGTGATTGCCCTGACACATTTGTCATACCTCTCAACCTCAGAGCAAGAAATCTGAACAAAGCCATACATACAAGTGGGACAAAGGCCCAAAAATAAGGACAATTTTTAAATATTGCTCTTATAAACTTAGAAAGATAATAGAATAGGTCTTGCATTAGTATAAATTTTCCGAAGGGTATGAAATCTGAAACTCAAATGTCTGTCATTATTTTCTAACTTCAGTCTTTAATGATTTGTCACTAATTTGCCAAAAAAAAAACACAATTTTATGAAAAATTGACCAAAATGTGATGCAAAAATATAAAATAGCCACACAATACAGATGGGAACCTGTCAAAGAAGGGACACTTTAATATTAGTACTGCTAACTTGAGCAGCTGACAAAATAAAAGAATCTACATGCATTTCTGAAATAAAAGTAACCTATAACTCTGATTATTAAAGTTATTTCTTAATCATAAACCTTCCATGTTTTCTTCCAAAATTGCTATTTTGCGGAGGGATTATTGGGGAAAGCAACATTTTGAGCCGAAATCGGGGACAGTTGAGAAGTTTGGCTATGTATAATTCTATAAAGCAATTTATTTGCATGTACCTCTCAAACTGTTAATGCAATAAATCTGGACAAGGCCAAATATATTGGGGGAACATATAAACAGTATTAAAACTTGCTCTTGTATAAACTGAGACAGTTGATAGAACAACAGGTCTTACTTTAGCATGCATTTTTCTGAAGGTTATGAAGTCTGAAACTCAGTGTGTCATTATTTAGTGACTTAATTCCTAAATGATTTGCCAGAAAACCACAAATTTTATGAGGAACAACCAAAAATAAGAAGCAAAAATCTATTCATTCTTTGAAAATCTGGACAGTTGGGAGGTATAGTTCAGCTGGGGCTGTCTTTAAGTTTGCCACCCTTCCCCCTCACAAAATCATGGTCGAATGGAGCCTCCCCCTGCAGCCATTCCAATGATCCATTACTTGGCTATTTCACTCCATTTACCATAAACACTAATGTGCATACTGCTTTACTTCTATGATGATTTGGACTTCATTTGAAAGTTTTATTTTGCATTTTACAGCACAAACACTAAGACATCTGCTAAACAAAGCAATGCAGTCTCACAATGAAAACAGACTTAGCATTAAAACTTCTCTGCCCTTGAAACTCACATTCAGTGAAACAGCATTGAAACCCACATTCAAAGAAAATACATTTGCCAGTGGCAGATAAAGATTAATTCTGGGCTGTTTTCAAATCATAGGCCCCTTGCATATGAAACATACATGTGCTCTTTGATACACCTTTCTGATTGTACTAAATTATATTCCTTGTACAATACAGTACAGTTGTTAAAGGGTGTTTTAAATTTATTGTTTTGAAAATGTTTCCAGTAAACAATGAAACAAAACACATGCACCAATAATAACAAAACTGCCCAATTCAGAACATTTTTCCAGTAAACAATTTAACAAAATGCATGCACCCAAAATAACAAAACTGCCCAGTTCAGAACATTTCCATCATAAAAGTCTACTCAATCTTCTACAGTCCACCATTATCAGTAAATATGCACAATTCTACAGTCCACCATTATCAGTAAATATGCACAATCTCTGAAGAAGTAAAAGTCATCTAAATAATTCCACATTAAATAAATATATAACTAATGAAGAGGTTGCTGCTAGCAAACACCTTTATATTTCATATTTTCATCAAAAAATAAAGTGTCTGTTGCCCCTGAGGAATAAATTGCCTATATTACATTAAAAAAATTATAAGCTAGTAATATTGCAATAGGAAATGGATGGCAAACTGATAACAGGCTCATAGTTAATATCTTCGCCATGGAGGGCATTCTCAGTACAGCAGCATCCACCCCTTGTGGGAGTAGAACCCACAGCCTTCTGCATCAAAA